>NW_026525905.1:0-12500 GCF_943734725.1 Anopheles marshallii | reverse complement strand
GATGACGCTGGCAAGGACCGTTGCCACCTCATGGCGCACTGTAATGAAGGTGCGAGCTACTGGCCGTGCGTACAGTCCTTGCACGCGGTTCAGCTGTCTGCAACACTCCCGGAGCCGGACTGCCTCGTGCCAAATCGGCGCGGCGTAGCGGAGGGTGGAGTCCACCACCGATGCAAGCAGCCGCCGCTTCGCACTCTTTGGCCCACCATGATTTCGGAGCAGCCGGGAAATCCCCTGCGCCACACGGAGCGCTTTCGTCGTGGCCTGCTCTACGTGTGGCCTCCACGACAAGTGGTCCTCGATGACAACTCCTAAATATTTCAAGGTGCGGGTCGGCAGTTTCTGTACTCCATTGATACTCACCGGGACTCGGGTGTTGTCTCGTCTCATCGTAGACACAATGACCAGCTCGGTCTTGGCCGGAGCGAGCTCCAGGTGGTGTTGCGCCATCCACGAGCTGATCATTGCTACCGCCGTCTCCGCCAGTCCCGTCGCTGCTTCCGGCGTCGTCCCGCTCGCCAGCACCACGACGTCATCCGCAAAGCCGATCACTTCGGCGCCCTCAGGCAGCACCAGCCGAAGCACGCCGTCGTACATCGCGTTCCACAGGGTCGGGCCCAGGATTGAGCCCTGTGGAACGCCCGCCGTGACCGTACGACGCACTGGCCCCTCGCTGGTCTCGTACACCAGCCTCCTCTCAGAAAAGTAGCTGCGCAATATTTTCTGGAGGGCTGCAGGGACCATCAGCTTCTGCAGGGCAACCGCGATCGCCTTCCAGCTGGCAGAATTAAAGGCGTTCCTGACGTCCAGTGCTGCCACCACCAGACATCGAGGATCCCGCTGGTTGGTGCGGTGAAACGTCCTCGCGTGTTGTCCTCGCTCTATCACCCGCTCGATGGCCTGAAGCGTGGAGCGACCGCGCCGGAACCCGTACTGCCTTGCTGACAGGCGAGGAGCATCGCTGTCCTCCAAGTGGTCGTTCAGCCGATCTAAGATCAGCCGTTCGAACCCCTTGGCGACTGCTCCCAGCATTAGCAGCGGGCGGTGCGACGACGGATCGCCCGGCGGCTTACCTGGCTTCGTGACCAACACAAGGCGTGCCTCCTTCCATGCCGCAGGAAACTCCCCTCGCTCGAGCAGCTGATTGTACACCTTGGCGAAGACCTCCGGGTGCTTCCGCATTGCCGCCTTCACTGCGGCATTCGGGATGCCGTCCAGCCCTGGCGCCTTGGAGGTGGCCATCCGCTCGGCCAGCGAAAGAATTTCCGAGCTCGTGACCGGTCTCAGAGCCTCACTGCACACGTCGATGTCCGGCCACTCAAATGCCGGATGGTCCGGGAACAAGGCTTCGACGATCGGACCTAGTACGGCTCGGTCCGTTTCCGGTGGTGCCCTGTTACGTAGTTTTGCTCGAACAACCTTGTAACCGAGTCCGAACACCTCGGCTTCGACCCCATCGATCAGCTCTTGCATACTGTCTTCCTTACTGCTGTGAATGGCGGCCTGCAACAATCGTCGACAGTTCTGCAGCCTGGCCGACGTCACCGCACGCTCCGGAGGTTGGGCCCTGCGATGGGCGGCCTCCGCTGCTCCGCATTCCTCCCTCAGGCGCTCGATCTCCGGAGACCACCAGTACACCTGGGGCTTGCGATGGAAAGTAGCCCCGTGTACTCTCTCCATTATCTCATCGCACGCCTGAGTCAGTCCGCCGATCAGCCCCTCCGGAGTTGCGACCTGCTCGAAGTGGCCGCATGTGAGGGCGATGTCGAAGCACTTGTTATCGAATTGCGTCGTCTTCCACCGGGTCCCGGCGTGTCTGGCTGTCCCGTCTCGACTTCGCTGCTGCTGCTCGCCTCGTCGCGTGGGACGTTGTCCTGGGATGCCCACCTGGAACTGGACGTAGGCGTGATCGCTGCTGGAAAAGCGATCGAGCACGCGCCAGGAGTCCGGTCGCGCAATAGTTTGGCTGGCAAAAGAAACGTCGATAACGCTTTCCCGCGCAACCCCGTTGCCCTTAAACGTGGGCACGTTGCCGCGGTTCAGCGTATGCAGCGCCAGCTGCTCCACCACGCTCAGGAGCTCCTGCCCCTTCCGGGTGGTGCGCGCACTCCCCCACTCCTCGTTCCAGGCGTTGAAGTCCCCGGCCAGGACTGATGTTGCGTGTCCGACCAGAGACACCTCCACCGCACCGAGGAAGCTTACGAAGTCTTCGATGCCGCTGCTGGGTGGCACGTAGCAGCTGGCGAACGTTACTCCCGCTATGGTGGCCACCACGAGTCCCGGGACGACGCTCCCCCAAAGCCGTTGAATAGGGTACGCCCCTGTTGCTATTATCGCCACACTCTGTTCCGCATCGATGGCCCACCGCGGATCATCCCGAGGTGGTCGATATAGTTCGCAGGCGAGCACCACCTGAGCCCCTAACTCGCGAGCCGTCTGCAGCATGAGGTCTTGGGCTGCCCGGCTTCGCCCGAGGTTCACTTGCAGCACTTTTAGCGCCGGCACGTCGGATGCCCGACCGGGTGCGGGCCGCTGCACACGACGCAGCGCACCTCCGCCGTGCAGCTCTTCGCCTGGTGATCCGGCTTCCCGCAGCGAATGCAGCTTGTCGAGCGGTCCACTTCGCTCCTGCACGCAGCTCGGACGTGCCCCATCTCGAGGCACTTGTAGCACCGTTGCTGACGCGCCTGCAGAGGAGCCACCTTCCGGATCAGACACGATGTGTATTTGATCTTGACACTCTTGTCGACCAGACCCTCCGCAGCCCTGGCTGTTACGCGGACTATCGCCACTTTCGTGCCGTCCCAGGCAGGTCGCAGGCGAACCGATGTCTCCTCCACCTCGCATTGGCACAGGTTGGTCAGCGCCATCGCCACATCGGTCTCCTTCGCTAAAGGGTCGACAGCGTCCAACCGGATTTCGACCATAGGCGTGACCAGCCGAGCTGAGGCCGGCCGTTCTGCCTTTGCGCAGACCTGCTTGATGCACTGCAGAACTTCTGCAGCGTCCGCGCTCTCCTTCAGCTCCATGACAAGCCTGGAGCGTGTGGTGCGTCGCCCGACGCCTAGGGCCTCAGCATGTTTCTCCATTTCTGGAGCCGTTCGGACAGCCTGATACACCTCCGTCCAGGTTTGTCCCTCAGCTGGGGCGATTTCAATAGCGTCCGGCTTGGTTTTTCGCTGCCGCTGACGCCGACCTCCTCGTTGTGCTCCAGGCTGGCTACCCCGGGCCTGTTGTCCCTGATGTTGCTGGGGCTGCTGCTTAGACGGTCCTGCGATCGGCTGCCGCTGAACCGCTGCCCGTTGCGGTAGTTGCGGCCACTGCTGCTGCTGTTGCTGCGGCTTGTTCCCCGGTTGCCGGGCCGGCTTACGACGCACCACTTCAGCCCAGGAGCCGCCTTCCGGGTCTGAAAGCGGAGCTGCCGTTGCCGACACCGCTCCCTGCTGTCGCTGTTGCTGCTGCTGCTCACGACGTTGCTGCTGCTGTTGTTGCTGCTGCTGCTGCCACTGCTGCTTCTGGCTGCCTCCATAGCCCAGCGTCTGTGCGAGGAGCTCTTGGAAGCTGGCTCGCTCCTCCCTCAGCTCGTTGCGCAGGCGCTCGATGTCTTCACGAGCCAGCGTCTCGCGCATCCGGGCTTCCTCTCGGGCCAGCTGCAAATCTTGCCGGGCCTGCGCAGCATTTGTTTCCATCTGCTGCCGGAGCATCTGGATCTCCTGTTGCAGACCCACGATCGTCGCTCGCAGCTGCTCGTTGGTGAGCGACGTCTCATTGAGGAGCTGTTTCAGCTCCGACATTTCCGGGGACTGCTGCTTCGCTCCCGGAACAGATGTTCGTGTGAGAGCCACTCGCGGCTCCAGAATAGTGGAGAGCTTCGCCGGCCTCTCCTCCGTTGACTCCGTCCTGGAACGGAGGGTTCGCCCCGTCGACGACATCTCCACCTCTCACTGTTACGGGTGAGGGTGGAGGGGGGGGGGGGAGTCGGGGGAGGTGTTCTCCCCGACTCGCGGCGACGTAGCGCGTTGATTGACTCCCCACAGAAACACACGCGACGACACACGGTACTCGGCCAAGAACGCGCAACCGAACAGCTGTCCCATACAAAATGTATGGGAACAAAAGACGCCGGAAATCGCCAAAACCTCCAACTTTGGAAGCCTATAACTCCGCAACGGTTCGTCGCACAAAAATGTTAGACCACTCTATCGACGCGGGATATTCTCACTTATAGTCCTCAAGTGTTTTTAAGATCACTAACGCACTTTTTGGGGGGTAAAACGGTCCCCCACCAAAAACTCACAGTTTTTCAAGTGCCACTTCCGGTGTAACGCACACACACACACATACAAAATTTTGTAAGATGCGTCTTACCGAGACGCATCCAACGACACCTTAATCGTCCGGATCGGTTCACAATTCGCCTTAATATTCAACAAAAACCTGCCCACGAAAAACTCCCCCCCCTTAAGGGGTGGGGGGGTGAAATTTGGGAGGGGGGTCGGCGGCCAGGATCGGGGGCCGGACACTTGAAACCAAAGCCCTGGCACGCGTGGCCTGGCTGATACGGCCGATTTTCACTCCAAACACTCGCACACACGCACGCACACGGAAACACACGGCAAACGGAAAGTGCCTTAAATCGTGCACTTTGCCAAAAAGTTACACTTTTCGGTGCGCTTGCACCGGGCTTTACCGTTATGTTCTTCAGCACACTCGCGGCGACAACGCCAGATCGGGCGCAAACCGGTACTTTGCACTGACGTCACACGCGACGACACACGGTACTCGGCCAAGAACGCGCCACCGAACAGCTGTCCCATACAAAATGTATGGGAACGAAAGACGCCGGAAATCGCCAAAACCTCCAACTTTGGAAGCCTATAACTCCGCAACGGTTCGTCGCACAAAAATGTTAGACCACTCTATCGACGCGGGATATTCTCACTTATAGTCCTCAAGTGTTTTTAAGATCACTAACGCACTTTTTGGGGGGTAAAACGGTCCCCCACCAAAAACTCACAGTTTTTCAAGTGCCACTTCCGGTGTAACGCACACACACACACATACAAAATTTTGTAAGATGCGTCTTACCGAGACGCATCCAACGACACCTTAATCGTCCGGATCGGTTCACAATTCGCCTTAATATTCAACAAAAACCTGCCCACGAAAAACTCCCCCCCCTTAAGGGGTGGGGGGGTGAAATTTGGGTGGGGGGTCGGCGGCCGAGATCGGGGGCCGGACACGTGGAACCAAGGTCCTCGGTGGCCGTTTGGTGTCTCTTTCGCACACTTTGTCTTACTCAGTATGCACTCACAGTATACACTCACACGCACGCGTCGACAAGAGCTCATCCACAACACGTCCGTTCACTACGGAGGTTCGCTCGCAACTACAGGGATAACTGGCTTGTGGCCGCCAAGCGTTCATAGCGACGTGGCTTATTGATCCTTCGATGTCGGCTCTTCCTATCATTGTGAAGCAAAATTCACCAAGCGTAGGATTGTTCACCCTTTCAAGGGAACGTGAGCTGGGTTTAGACCGTCGTGAGACAGGTTAGTTTTACCCTACTGGTGTGTGCTGTATGCTGCTATCTTAACGGAATTCCTGTGCAGTACGAGAGGAACCACAGGTACGGACCACTGGCTCAATACTAGTTCGACCGGACTTTGGTATGACGCTACGTCCGCTGGATTATGCCTGAACGCCTCTAAGGTCGTATCCAATCCGAGCTGATAGCGCATCATAAACCCATTAGGTGATCGGAAGCTAGCGGGCTTAACAACCCTCTGAGATCCGTCGGTGCTGCCCCGTGCACACTGCCGTCTCATCCCCGCTATAGCACTAGACTGAGCCGCAACGGGCGGGTGCACGCTGCACGTGGAAGTACCTTATCACAGGGAACCCTGGTGGCTGTGCTCCCGTCGACCGTGGATACAACTAGTTTCGACACCTTCGACCGCCCGCAAACGACGGGACTACAGGCTGGGAGCTGCGAGTTGTAGAGATGCGTTCGCATCGATCCTCTCAGGCGACCCATGCTTGGTGGTGAAGTGGTTAGTTCGTGGAGTATAGGCTTGCTGCACTCGACAAGAGTGCTGCTTGCAAGGCTATGGTGGTACGTGTACGGTAGTTGATGTGAGCATAGGCTTGCTGCACTCGACAAGAGTGCTGCTTGCAAGCCTATGGTGGTACGTGTACGGTAGTTGATGTGAGCATAGGCTTGCTGCACTCGACAAGAGTGCTGCTTGCAAGCCTATGGGTGGTGTGGTGTGTGGTGCATGATTAGCCTTTCAAGGAAGATGTGTCCTTGGGGCTAATCGGTTATTTTTATAAGTCCGGGAAACCTTTCTCGTCGGGATTTTGATCCTAAGCAACCACGAAAGGTTCCAAGAGTTGAAACATTGCCTATCAAGTAGGCCGTACCAGCCCATAGCAAACCAACCAAGATAATCTAACAGGCCAAGATTGGTTGGAGACTTCAAAATTTTGCTAAGTCCATGGCCACCATAAGCCATTTCTATCAAGAAGGCCATGGACAGTGCTTAGCAACCACGAAAGCTTCCAAGAGTTGAAACATTGCCTATCAAGTAGGCCGTACCAGCCCATAGCAAACCAACCAAGATACTCTAACAGGCCAAGATTGGTTGGAGATTTCAAAATTTTGCTAAGTCCATGGCCACCATAAGCCATTTCTATCAAGAAGGCCATGGACAGTGCTTAGCAACCACGAAAGCTTCCAAGAGTTGAAACATTGCCTATCAAGTAGGCCGTACCAGCCCATAGCAACCCAACCAAGATACTCTAACAGGCCAAGATTGGTTGGAGATTTCAAAATTTGGCTAAGTCCATGGCCACCATAAGCCATTTCTATCAAGAAGGCCATGGACAGTGCTTAGCAACCACGAAAGCTTCCAAGAGTTGAAACATTGCCTATCAAGTAGGCCGTACCAGCCCATAGCAAACCAACCAAGATACTCTAACAGGCCAAGATTGGTTGGAGAATTCAAAATTTTGCTAAGTCCATGGCCACCATAAGCCATTTCTATCAAGAAGGCCATGGACAGTGCTTAGCAACCACGAAAGGTTCCAAGAGTTGAAACATTGCCTATCAAGTAGGCCGTACCAGCCCATAGCAAACCAACCAAGATAATCTAACAGGCCAAGATTGGTTGGAGACTTCAAAATTTTGCTAAGTCCATGGCCACCATAAGCCATTTCTATCAAGAAGGCCATGGACAGTGCTTAGCAACCACGAAAGCTTCCAAGAGTTGAAACATTGCCTATCAAGTAGGCCGTACCAGCCCATAGCAACCCAACCAAGATACTCTAACAGGCCAAGATTGGTTGGAGACTTCAAAATTTTGCTAAGTCCATGGCCACCATAAGCCATTTCTATCAAGAAGGCCATGGACAGTTCTAAACAACCACGAAAGCTTCCAAGAGTTGAAACATTGCCTATCAAGTAGGCCGTACCAGCCCATAGCAAACCAACCAAGATAATCTAACAGGCCAAGATTGGTTGGAGAATTCAAAATGTTGCTAAGTCCATGGCCACGATAAGCCATTTCTATCAAGAAGGCCACGAACAGTGCTTAGCAACCACGAAAGCTTCCAAGAGTTGAAACATTGCCTATCAAGTAGGCCGTAGCAGCCCATAGCAACCCAACCAAGATAATCTAACAGGCCAAGATTGGTTGGAGATTTCAAAATTTGGCTAAGTCCAGATTTTTCTACCCTTCGGGAAAACAACCCTAGTTCACCAAGTTGAACGCGAAAAACTGTCCATAGGATACGCACAAAACGTTTATTGAGTTGGTCACCATATGTGGAAATTATGGTGAAAATAAGCCAAGTTCCGGAGTTTTTAACTCACACGAAACCACGAAAAACTTTCATTAGGAAAACTTGGTTGGAGCACCCTACTGCAGAACACACCGACATGGACGAAAGGGTCGATTGGCTAAGAGAAAAAATTTTTGCGGGACCACTCAAAACATCATAGTTAGACCTAGCAAATGATGAAAAGTGAAACCCGCGATCGATTGGAGAAACCTTATTTTACACTGAAAAATTCCACATAAGGAAAATTTGTATGGAGCACCCTACTGCAGAGCACACCGACAGGGCCGGGAAGGAAGGCCCGGTCCAAGAAAAAATTTTTGCGGGACCACTCAAAACATCATAGTTAGACCTAGCAAATGATGAAAAGTGAAACCCGCGATCGATTGGAGAAACCTTATTTTACACTGAAAAATTCCACATAAGGAAAATTTGTATGGAGCACCCTACTGCAGAGCACACCGACAGGGCCGGGAAGGAAGGCCCGGTCCAAGAAAAAATTTTTGCGGGACCACTCAAAACATCATAGTTAGACCTAGCAAATGATGAAAAGTGAAACCCGCGATCGATTGGAGAAACCTTATTTTACACTGAAAAATTCCACATAAGGAAAATTTGTATGGAGCACCCTACTGCAGAGCACACCGACAGGGCCGGGAAGGAAGGCCCGGTCCAAGAAAAAATTTTTGCGGGACCACTCAAAACATCATAGTTAGACCTAGCAAATGATGAAAAGTGAAACCCGCGATCGATTGGAGAAACCTTATTTTACACTGAAAAATTCCACATAAGGAAAATTTGTATGGAGCACCCTACTGCAGAGCACACCGACAGGGCCGGGAAGGAAGGCCCGGTCCAAGAAAAAATTTTTGCGGGACCACTCAAAACATCATAGTTAGACCTAGCAAATGATGAAAAGTGAAACCCGCGATCGATTGGAGAAACCTTATTTTACACTGAAAAATTCCACATAAGGAAAATTTGTATGGAGCACCCTACTGCAGAGCACACCGACAGGGCCGGGAAGGAAGGCCCGGTCCAAGAAAAAATTTTTGCGGGACCACTCAAAACATCATAGTTAGACCTAGCAAATGATGAAAAGTGAAACCCGCGATCGATTGGAGAAACCTTATTTTACACTGAAAAATTCCACATAAGGAAAATTTGTATGGAGCACCCTACTGCAGAGCACACCGACAGGGCCGGGAAGGAAGGCCCGGTCCAAGAAAAAATTTTTGCGGGACCACTCAAAACATCATAGTTAGACCTAGCAAATGATGAAAAGTGAAACCCGCGATCGATTGGAGAAACCTTATTTTACACTGAAAAATTCCACATAAGGAAAATTTGTATGGAGCACCCTACTGCAGAGCACACCGACAGGGCCGGGAAGGAAGGCCCGGTCCAAGAAAAAATTTTTGCGGGACCACTCAAAACATCATAGTTAGACCTAGCAAATGATGAAAAGTGAAACCCGCGATCGATTGGAGAAACCTTATTTTACACTGAAAAATTCCACATAAGGAAAATTTGTATGGAGCACCCTACTGCAGAGCACACCGACAGGGCCGGGAAGGAAGGCCCGGTCCAAGAAAAAATTTTTGCGGGACCACTCAAAACATCATAGTTAGACCTAGCAAATGATGAAAAGTGAAACCCGCGATCGATTGGAGAAACCTTATTTTACACTGAAAAATTCCACATAAGGAAAATTTGTATGGAGCACCCTACTGCAGAGCACACCGACAGGGCCGGGAAGGAAGGCCCGGTCCAAGAAAAAATTTTTGCGGGACCACTCAAAACATCATAGTTAGACCTAGCAAATGATGAAAAGTGAAACCCGCGATCGATTGGAGAAACCTTATTTTACACTGAAAAATTCCACATAAGGAAAATTTGTATGGAGCACCCTACTGCAGAGCACACCGACAGGGCCGGGAAGGAAGGCCCGGTCCAAGAAAAAATTTTTGCGGGACCACTCAAAACATCATAGTTAGACCTAGCAAATGATGAAAAGTGAAACCCGCGATCGATTGGAGAAACCTTATTTTACACTGAAAAATTCCACATAAGCAAAATTTGTATGGAGCACCCTACTGCAGAACACACCGACATGGACGAAAGGGTCGACTGGCCAAGAGAAAAAATTTTTGCGGGACCACTCAAAACATCATAGTTAGACCTAGCAAATGATGAAAAGTGAAACCCGCGATCGATTGGAGAAACCTTATTTTACACTGAAAATTCCACATAAGGAAAATTTGTATGGAGCACCCTACTGTGGTCACCATCGGTCGAGTTGGTCGAGACGGGCAAAAAATTTTTTTTTCCATATCGTCTCAAAACATGATTTATGGACCTTGTAAATGTTGAAAAGTGAAACAAAATCACTTTTGGAGCGATGAAAATTTTGTATGGGAGGTCCCTACCCGGAACAAATTATACTAGTAAAGTCATCATTCCGCGACGAGAAATTTGAAAATGGTCAAATATGGTTAAGATGTCATGTTCATTCCCTACTATGGGGGACCAGGTCGTCACGAAAAAATTTTTTTCTCGATCTGGTCAAATGTGGTTCTGCGACGGAGGTTAAACTAATATTGCATAATTTGGCCCAAAAACCCCCCTCTGTCAGAGAACGAAGCCCTTCAAGCTCGATAGCAGACCACATAAGTTGAGATTTGAGGTATCTGAAAGTTGAATATAGAGCGAGGTTCTAAGCGAAGGGATAGCTTAACGTTGAGCATTGAACGCAAAAAAGCTTAGAGATAAGCTTATTATATAACGATTGTGGTGCAGGACACAGCTTAACGTTGAGCTTTGAACGCACATGGCTAGAACTAAGCTAAGAGATACGGGTAGTGGTGCATGGAACTGCTCACAAGTTGAGCTTCGAGAAGTCCAAAGGCAAAATATAGAGAGAGGTCCTAGCAGCCTAAAAAACTTCTAGGGCCGACAGCTCACAAGTTGAGTTTCGAACGCAATTAGGCTACCCTGGTAGCCTTGATTTGAAAGCATTAAGGCAATGATATGGTAGAATGCCCGATCTTAAACCTATTGACAGAGAATGTGTACGAGTAAGCATAGATGTGGAGGAGCACATACCCTAAACAGTCCCGAAAGATGGTTAGCTAAGTGATGCATCACAAATGGACTTGGCGCACCAAGTTCACACAGAAACACACACGATCGCGTATATTAAAACCTGTTGTGTGGTGCATCACTAATAAAGTTTGGTGCGTCAAACGAACATGAGAGTTGAGCATATTGGGTATGTGTGATAACACACTTTGCACGACAATCGAGAAACCGCATAAGCTCAGTATAACACAGCAGGGAAAGATTGATGAAAACCAGAGCTAATACATGCAACAGGCCGGGAATGCTGCTTCTGAAGGTGGTAGGACCGGTGCACTTATTAGTTAAACCAATCGGCCGATTGAGTTGAAGTCTGGTACCGATCTTTCACTTGACTGTGCCCCATCAACTATTGATGGTAGTGTAGAGGACTACCATGGTTGTGACGGGAAGCGGGAATCAGGGTTCGATTCCGGAGCTAGTAGAGAGTGCCTGATAAAGGCCATGGTACACATCCAAATCAGGAAAGCAGCAGGAAACACTACCATACATTACCAGGTGCATAGGAGGATTGCAAGCCCGTAAATTGCCCGATCATAGCCAACGATGCTGAGAACGGAATTTATTCCTTCGATCGTCGTTGGTTCACATGTTTACTGATGGTTGTACGAACACCATACCCGGTGGTAAGTACAGTGGAGCTCGCCTTCACAACATAATGTTCACCAGTTGGACGCATAGATTGGAATAGCTCACATAGTGTTGGATTGCTGGAAACACACATTCCAGACTGCTCCGGTAGTCATGGAAAGGAGAGGATTGCAAGCCCGTAAATTGCCCGATTATAGCCAACGATGCTGAGAACGGAATTTATTCCTTCGATCGTCGTTGGTTCCCATGTTTACTGATGGTTGTACGAACACCATACCCGGTGGTAAGTACAGTGGAGCTCGCCTTCACAACATAATGTTCACCAGTTGGACGCATAGATTGGAATAGCTCACAAGTGTTGGAAAGTTGAACGCACGTTGAAGACCGCTACTGTGGTCTTGGAAAGTAGAGGATTGCAAGCCCGTAAATTGTCCGATCATAGCCAACGATGCTGAGATCGGAATTCATTCCTTCGATCGTCGTTGGTTCGCATGTTTACTGATGGTTGTACGAACACCATACCCGGTGGTAAGTACAGTGGAGCTCGCCTTCACAACATAATGTTCACCAGTTGAACGTACAAGTTGGAATAGCTC
Source organism: Anopheles marshallii (assembly GCF_943734725.1). Classification (NCBI taxonomy): domain Eukaryota; kingdom Metazoa; phylum Arthropoda; class Insecta; order Diptera; family Culicidae; genus Anopheles; species Anopheles marshallii. The sequence continues at coordinate 336 of NW_026525905.1, read as the reverse complement.
ACATAGTGTTGGATTGCTGGAAACACACAAAATGATACGAGTAAGGTTGCGTGAGTAAGGCACGTACACCTAAAGCGAATTATTAGAAGTGGTGATACGAAGTGTCTCGGTGGAGTGTGCTTGCACACAACAAGTTGGCCAAGAGAACCGGTGGTCTCCTGTTGCTTAACGGCTTCGGGTTGACTTAGGGTTAATGTTGTTGGAAGTCGAATGAATTCTGGTTGATCCTACCAGTAATATACGCTTGTCTCAAAGGTTAAGCCATGCATGTCTAAGTACGAACATAAATGAATGTGAAACCGCATAAGGCTCAGTATAACAGCTATAATTTACAAG
>NW_026525904.1:112500-115293 GCF_943734725.1 Anopheles marshallii | reverse complement strand
CCTAGCAAATGATGAAAAGTGAAACCCGCGATCGATTGGAGAAACCTTATTTTACACTGAAAATTCCACATAAGGAAAATTTGTATGGAGCACCCTGCTGTGGTCACCATCGGTCGAGTTGGTCGAGACGGGGCAAAAAAATTTTTTTTCCCTTATCGTCTCAAAACATGATTTATGACTTGTAATGTTGAAAAGTGAAACGAAATCACTTTTGGAGCGATGAAAATTTTGTATGGGATGGTCCCTACCGGAACAAATTTTACTAGTAAAGTCATCATTCCGCGACGAGAAATTTGAAAATGGTCAAATAAGGTTAAGATGTCATGTTCATTCCCTACTATGGGGGACCAGGTCGTCACGAAAAAATTTTTTTCTCGACTGGTCAAATGTGGTTCTGGCACGGAGGTTAAACTAATAATGCATAATTTGGCCAAAAACCCCCCTCTGTCAGATATTGTACCCGTTCAAGAGCAATAGCAGACCACATAAGTTGAGCTTTGAGTATCTGAAAGTTGAATATAGAGCGAGGTTCTAAGCGAAGGGATAGCTTAACGTTGAGCATTGAACGCAAAAAGCTTAGAGATAAGCTTAAGATACAAGGGTTGTGGTGCATGAGGCCGCTTAACGTTGAGCTTTGAACGCACATGCTAGAACTAAGCTAAGAGATACCTATAGTGGTGCATGAACTGCTCACAAGTTGAGCTTCGAGAATTCCAAAGGCAAAATGTAGAGCGAGGTTCTAAGCGAAGGGATAGCTTAACGTTGAGCATTGAACGCAAAAAGGCTTAGAGATAAGCTTATTATATAACGATTGTGGTGCAGGACACAGCTTAACGTTGAGCTTTGAACGCACATGGCTAGAACTAAGCTAAGAGATACGGGTAGTGGTGCATGGAACTGCTCACAAGTTGAGCTTCGAGAAGTCCAAAGGCAAAATATAGAGAGAGGTCCTAGCAGCCTAAAAAACTTCTAGGGCCGACAGCTCACAAGTTGAGTTTCGAACGCAATTAGGCTACCCTGGTAGCCTTGATTTGAAAGCATTAAGGCAATGATATGGTAGAATGCCCGATCTTAAACCTATTGACAGAGAATGTGTACGAGTAAGCATAGATGTGGAGGAGCACATACCCTAAACAGTCCCGAAAGATGGTTAGCTAAGTGATGCATCACAAATGGACTTGGGACACCAAGTTCACACTGAACACACACGATCGCGTATATTAAAACCTGTTGTGTGGTGCATCACTAATAAAGTTTGGTGCGTCAAACGAACATGAGAGTTGAGCATATTGGGTATGTGTGATAACACACTTTTGCACGACAATCGAGAAACCGCATAAGCTCAGTATAACACAGCAGGAAGATTGATGAAAACCAGAGCTAATACATGCAACAGGCCGGGAATGCTGCTTCTGAAGGTGGTAGAACCGGTGCACTTATAGTTAAACCAATCGGCCGATTGAGTTGAAGTCTGGTACCGATCTTTCACTTGACTGTGCCCCATCAACTATTGATGGTAGTGTAGAGGACTACCATGGTTGTGACGGAAGGCGGGAATCAGGGTTCGATTCCGGAGCTAGTAGAGAGTGCCTGATAAAGGCCATGGTACACATCCAAATCAGGAAGCAGCAGGAAACACTACCATACATTACCAGGTGCATAGGAGGATTGCAAGCCCGTAAATTGCCCGATCATAGCCAGCGAGCTGGAGACGGAATTTATTCCTTCGATCGTCGTTGGTTCACATGTTTACTGATGGTTGTTCGAACACCATACCCGGTGGTAAGTACAGTGGAGCTCGCCTTCACAACATAATGTTCACCAGTTGGACGCATAGATTGGAATAGCTCACATAGTGTTGGATTGCTGGAAACACACATTCCAGACTGCTCCGGTAGTCATGGAAAGGAGAGGATTGCAAGCCCGTAAATTGCCCGATTATAGCCAACGATGCTGAGAACGGAATTTATTCCTTCGATCGTCGTTGGTTCACATGTTTACTGATGGTTGTACGAACACCATACCCGTGGTAAGTACAGTGGAGCTCGCCTTCACAACATAATGTTCACCAGTTGGACCATAGATTGAATAGCTCACATAGTGTTGGATTGCTGGAAACACACATTCAGACTGCTCCGGTAGTCATGGGAAAGGAGAGGATTGCAAGCCCGTAAATTGCCCGATTATAGCCAACGATGCTGAGAACGAATTTATTCCTTCGATCGTCGTTGGTTCACATGTTTACTGATGGTTGTACGAACACCATACCCGGTGGTAAGTACAGTGGAGCTCGCCTTCACAACATAATGTTCACCATTGGACGCATAGATTGGAATACGTCACAAGTGTTGGAAAGTTGAACGCACGTTGAAGACCGCTACTGTGGTCTTGAAAGTAGAGGATTGCAAGCCCGCTAAATTGTCCGATCATAGCCAACGATGCTGAGATCGGAATTCATTCCTTCGATCGTCGTTGGTTCGCATGTTTACTGATGGTTGTACGAACACCATACCCGGTGGTAAGTACAGTGGAGCTCGCTTCACAACATAATGTTCACAGTTGAACGTACAAGTTGGAATAGCTCACATAGTGTTGATTGCTGGAAACACACAAAATGATACGAGTAAGGGTTGCGTGAGTAAGGCACGTACACCTAAAGCGAATTATTAGAATGGTGATACGAAGTGTCTCGGTGGAGTGTGCTTGCACACAACAAGTTGGCCAAGAGAACCGGTGGTCTCCTGTTGCTTAACGGCTTCGGGTTGACTTAGGGTTAATGTTGTTGAAGTCGAA
>NW_026525904.1:92500-105000 GCF_943734725.1 Anopheles marshallii | reverse complement strand
ATTTCGTCCCTTGCCGTTACATTTCCGACAAACCATCTAGGCAGTCGTGCCTTGTTGCATGATTTTTCTTTTTTTTGCCTGTTGGCTGCAACATTTCGTCCCCCTTGCCGTTACATTTCCGACAAACTATCTAGGCAGTCGTGCCTTGTTGCATGATTTTTCTTTTTTTTCTGCTGTTGGCTGCAACATTTCGTCCCCTTGCCCGTTACATTTCCGACAAACTATCTAGGCAGTCGTGCCTTGTTGCGTGATTTCTTTTTGCCTGTTGGCTGCAACATTTCGTCCCCTTGCCCGTTACATTTCCGACAAACTATCTAGGCAGTCGTGCCTTGTTGCATGATTTGTTTTTTGCCCTGTTGGCTTGCAACATTCCGCCCCTAATGGACAGTCGTGTCCCCTAATCACTTTCTTCGTCCGCCTCCCTGAACGCATCAACGCCAAACAGGGCCCAGAGATAGTCGCGGCAGTCCACCGCCTCGCCGCTTTCCACCTTCCGACGGGCCCGGTGTTCTGCGGACCCTGTCCCGCGTCTGTTCCATGCGCTGTTCTCGCTGGGCCAGCTCCTCCTCCGTGTACGGGCGCCCATCCGGGTGCATAGGAGGTGGCCTTTCCGCCTGGTCTCTCACGCGTTTGTTGCCTGCGGGCCTCATTTCGTCGCTCGTTACGTTCTGCCAGCGTGGTGTTGTAAGCATCATCAATTGTCTGCGCTGCAGCAACCATCTCGGCCCTGGCGCTGGTGGCACGTTCAATATACCAGTCCTGCTGCAGCTCCGTGGTGATGATTCGTGCCGCCTCGCAGACTTTGCTCCATCGTGTTCGGCTACTAAGCATGAACGCCTCAATGTTGTCAGGCGTCATAGCCGCTTCGTCTTCCTCGCCGAGTAATTCATGCCGGACGTCCGCGAACCTCGGACAGTCGAAGAATACATGCTCGGCCGTCTCAGGGACTCCCGGGCACCTGGTACAGTCGGGCGGATGGTGCCAGATGTTTCACGCACAGGTACTCATGGAAGAACCCATGGCCGGAGAGGATCTGTGCAAGGTGGAAAGTCATCTCTCCGTGTTGCCGGTTCTTCCATGCCGCCAAGTCCGGGATGGTCCGGTTGCGTCCATCGGGTGTGTAGCGGCTTTCGATTCTAGCTGGTCCCACTGACGCTGCCACTCGACCATCGTGTTTATCCGCTCTCGGTGCGCAGTTCGCGTAGACTTGCTCCCGTCGTCCGATGCCGCTGGTAGCAGCGAGCGTCTTCCGTCACCTGCACGACGACGGGGATGACGCTGGCAAGGACCGTTGCCACCTCATGGCGCACTGTAATGAAGGTGCGAGCTACTGGCCGTGCGTACAGTCCTTGCACGCGGTTCAGCTGTCTGCAACACTCCCGGAGTCGGACTGCCTCGTGCCAAATCGGCGCGGCGTAGCGGAGGGTGGAGTCCACCACCGATGCAAGCAGCCGCCGCTTCGCACTCTTTGGCCCACCATGATTTCGGAGCAGCCGGGAAATCCCCTGCGCCACACGGAGCGCTTTCGTCGTGGCCTGCTCTACGTGTGGCCTCCACGACAGGTGGTCTCGATGACAACTCCTAAATATTTCAAGGTGCGGGTCGGCAGTTTCTCTACGCCATTGATACTCACCGGGACTCGGGTGTTGTCTCGTCTCATCGTAGACACAATGACCAGCTCGGTCTTGGCCGGAGCAAGCTCCAGGTGGTGTTGCGCCATCCACGACGTGATCATTGCTACCGCCGTCTCCGCCAGTCCCGTCGCTGCCTCCGGCGTCGTCCCGCTCGCCAGCACCACGACGTCATCCGCAAAGCCGATCACTTCGGCGCCCTCAGCAGCACCAGCCGAAGCACGCCGTCGTACATCGCGTTCCACAGGGTCGGGCCCAGGATTGAGCCCTGTGGAACGCCCCGCCGTGACCGTACGACGCACTGGCCCCTCGCTGGTCTCGTACACCAGCCTCCTCTCAGAAAAGTAGCTGCGCAATATTTTCTGGAGGGCTGCAGGGACCATCAGCTTCTGCAGGGCAGCCGCGATCGCCTTCCAGCTGGCAGAATTAAAGGCGTTCCTGACGTCCAGTGCTGCCACCACCAGACATCGAGGATCCCGCTGGTTGGTGCGGTGAAACGTCCTCGCGTGTTGTCCTCGCTCTATCACCCGCTCGATGGCCTGAAGCGTGGAGCGACCGCGCCGGAACCCGGTACTGCCTTGCTGACGAGGCGAGGAGGCATCGCTGTCCTCCCAAGTGGTCGTTCAGCCGATCTAAGATCAGCCGTTCGAAACCCCTTGGCGACTGCTCCCAGCATTAGCAGCGGGCGGTGCGACGACGGATCGCCCGGCGGCTTACCTGGCTTCGTGACCAACACAAGGCGTGCCTCCTTCCATGCCGCAGGAAACTCCCCTCGCTCGAGCAGCTGATTGTACACCTTGGCGAAGACCTCCGGTGCTTCCGCATTGCCGCCTTCACTGCGCATTCGGGATGCCGTCCAGCCCTGGCGCCTTGGAGGTGGCCATCCGCTCGGCCAGCGAAAGAATTTCCGAGCTCGTGACCGGTCTCAGAGCCTCACTGCACACGTCGATGTCCGGCCACTCAAATGCGCGATGGTCGGGGAACAAGGCTTCGACGATCGGACCTAGTACGCTCGGTCCGTTTTCCGGTGGTGCCCTGTTACGTAGTTTTGCTCGAACAACCTTGTAACCGAGTCCGAACACCTCGGCTTCGACCCCATCGATCAGCTCTTGCATACTGTCTTCCTTACTGCTGTGAATGGCGGCCTGCAGCAATCGTCGACAGCCCTGCAGCCTGGCCGACGTCACCGCACGCTCCGATGGTTGGGCCCTGCGATGGGCGCCTCCGCTGCTCCGCATTCCTCCCTCAGGCGCTCGATCTCAGGAGACCACCAGTACACCTGGGGCTTGCGATGGAAAGTAGCCCCGTGTACTCTCTCCATGATCTCATCGCACGCCTGGGTCAGTCCGCCGATCAGCCCCTCCGGAGTTGCGACCTGCTCGAAGTGGCCGCATGTGAGGGCGATGTCGAAGCACTTGTTATCGAATTGCGTCGTCTTCCACCGGGTCCCGGCGTGTCTGGCTGTCCCGTCTCGACTTCTGCTGCTGCTGCTTGCCTCGTCGCGTGGGACGTTGTCCTGGGACGCCCACCTGGAACTGGACGTAGGCATGGTCGCTGCTGGAAAAAGCGATCGAGCACCGCGCCAGGAGGTCCCGGTTCGCGCAATAGTTTGGCTGCAAAAGAAACGTCCGATAACGCTTTCCCGCGCAACCCCGTTGCCCTTAAACGTGGGCACGTTTGCCGCGGTTCAGCGTATGCAGCGCCAGCTGCTCACCACGCTCAGGAGCTCCTGCCCCTTCCGGGTGGTGCGCGCACTCCCCCACTCCTCATTCCAGGCGTTGAAGTCCCGGCCAGGACTGATGTTGCGTGTCCGACCAGAGACACCTCCACCGCACCGAGGAAGCTTACGAAGTCTTCGATGCCGCTGCTGGGTGGCAGCGTAGCAGCTGGCGAACGTTACTCCCGCTATGGTGGCCACCACGAGTCCCGGGACGACGCTCCCCCAAAGCCGTTGAATAGGGTACGCCCCTGTTGCTATTATCGCCACACTCTGTTCCGCATCGATGGCCCACCGCGGATCATCCCGAGGTGGTCGATATAGTTCGCAGGCGAGCACCACCTGAGCCCCTAACTCGCGAGCGTCTGCAGCATGAGGTCTTGGGCTGCCCGGCTTCGCCCGAGGTTCACTTGCAGCACTTTTAGCGCCGGCACGTCGGATGCCCGACCGGGTGCGGGCCGCTGCACACGACGCAGCGCACCTCCGCCGTGCAGCTCTTCGCCTGGTGATCCGGCTTCCCGCAGCGAATGCAGCTTGTCGAGCGGTCCACTTCGCTCCTGCACGCAGCTCGGACGTGCCCCATCTCGAGGCACTTGTAGCACCGTTGCTGACGCGCCTGCAGAGGAGCCACCTTCCGGATCAGACACGATGTGTATTTGATCTTGACGCTCTTGTCGACCAGACCCTCCGCAGCCCTGGCTGTTACGCGGACTATCGCCACTTTCGTGCCGTCCCAGGCAGGTCGCAGGCGAACCGCTCCACCTCGCATTGGCACAGGTTGGTCAGCGCCATCGCCACATCGGTCTCCTTCGCTAAAGGGTCGACAGCGTCCAACCGGATTTCGACCATAGGCGTGACCAGCCGAGCTGAGGCCGGCCGTTCTGCCTTTGCGCAGACCTGCTTGATGCACTGCAGAACTTCTGCAGCGTCCGCGCTCTCCTTCAGCTCCATGACAAGCCTGGAGCGTGTGGTGCGTCGCCCGACGCCTAGGGCCTCAGCATGTTTCTCCATTTCTGGAGCCGTTCGGACAGCCTGGTACACCTCCGTCCAGGTTTGTCCCTCAGCTGGGGCGATTTCAATAGCGTCCGGCTTGGTTTTTCGCTGCCGCTGACGCCGACCTCCTCGTTGTGCTCCAGGCTGGCTACCCCGGGCCTGTTGTCCCTGATGTTGCTGGGGCTGCTGCTTAGACGGTCCTGCGATCGGCTGCCGCTGAACCGCTGCCCGTTGCGGTAGTTGCGGCCACTGCTGCTGCTGTTGCTGCGGCTTGTTCCCCGGTTGCCGGGCCGGCTTACGACGCACCACTTCAGCCCAGGAGCCGCCTTCCGGGTCTGAAAGCGGAGCTGCCGTTGCCGACACCGCTCCCTGCTGTCGCTGTTGCTGCTGCTGCTCACGACGTTGCTGCTGCTGTTGTTGCTGCTGCTGCTGGTACTGCTGCTGCTGCTTCTGGCTGCCTCCATAGCCCAGCGTCTGTGCAAGGAGCTCTTGGAAGCTGGCTCGCTCCTCCCTCAGCTCGTTGCGCAGGCGCTCGTTGTCTTCACGAGCCAGCGTCTCGCGCATCCGGGCTTCCTCTCGGGCCAGCTGCAAATCTTGCCGGGCCTGCACAGCATTTGTTTCCATCTGCTGCCGGAGCATCTGGATCTCCTGTTGCAGACCCACGATCGTCGCTCGCAGCTGCTCGTTGGTGAGCGACGTCTCATTGAGGAGCTGTCTCAGCTCCGACATTTCCGGGGACTGCTGCTTCGCTCCCGGAACAGATGTTCGTGTAAGAGCCACTCGCGGCTCCAGAATAGTGGAGAGCTTCGCCGGCCTTTCCTCCGTTGACTCCGTCCTGGAACGGAGGGTTCGCCCCGTCGACGACATCTCCACCTCTCACTGTTACGGGTGAGGGTGGAGGGGGGGGGGGGGGGAGTCGGGGGAGGTGTTCTCCCCGACTCGCGGCGACGTAGCGCGTTGATTGACTCCCCACACACAGTACTCGGCCAAGAACGCGCCACCAAACAGCTGTCCCATACAAAATGTATGGGAACGAAAGACGCCGGAAATCGCCAAAACCTCCAACTTTGGAAGCCTATAACTCCGCAACGGTTCGTCGCACAAAAATGTTAGACCACTCTATCGACGCGGGATATTCTCACTTATAGTCCTCAAGTGTTTTTAAAATCACTAACGCACTTTTTGGGGGGTAAAAACGGTCCCCCACCAAAAACTCACAGTTTTTCAAGTGCCACTTCCGGTGTAACGCACACACACACACATACAAAATTTTGTAAGATGCGTCTTACCGAGACGCATCCAACGACACCTTAATCGTCCGGATCGGTTCACAATTCGCCTTAATATTCAACAAAAACCTGCCCACGAAAAACTCTCCCCCCTTAAGGGGTGGGGGGGTGAAATTTGGGAGGGGGGTCGGCGGCCAGGATCGGGGGCCGGACACTTGAAGCCAAAGCCCTGGCACGCGTGGCCTGGCTGATACGGCCGATTTTCACTCCAAACACTCGCACACACGCACGCACACAGAAACACACGGTACTCGGCCAAGAACGCGCAACCGAACAGCTGTCCCATACAAAATGTATGGGAACGACAGACGCCGGAAATCGCCAAAACCTCCAACTTTGGAAGCCTATAACTCCGCAACGGTTCGTCGCACAAAAATGTTAGACCACTCTATCGACGCGGGATATTCTCACTTATAGTCCTCAAGTGTTTTTAAGATCACTAACGCACTTTTTGGGGGGTAAAACGGTCCCCCACCAAAAACTCACAGTTTTTCAAGTGCCACTTCCGGTGTAACGCACACACACACACATACAAAATTTTGTAAGATGCGTCTTACCGAGACGCATCCAACGACACCTTAATCGTCCGGATCGGTTCACAATTCGCCTTAATATTCAACAAAAACCTGCCCACGAAAAACTCCCCCCCCTTAAGGGGTGGGGGGGTGAAATTTGGGAGGGGGGTCGGCGGCCAGGATCGGGGGCCGGACACTTGAAACCAAAGCCCTGGCACGCGTGGCCTGGCTGATACGGCCGATTTTCACTCCAAACACTCGCACACACGCACGCACACGGAAACACACGGCAAACGGAAAGTGCCTTAAATCGTGCACTTTGCCAAAAAGTTACACTTTTCGGTGCGCTTGCACCGGGCTTTACCGTTATGTTCTTCAGCACACTCGCGGCGACAACGCCAGATCGGGCGCAAACCGGTACTTTGCACTGACGTCACACGCGACGACACACGGTACTCGGCCAAGAACGCGCCACCGAACAGCTGTCCCATACAAAATGTATGGGAACGAAAGACGCCGGAAATCGCCAAAACCTCCAACTTTGGAAGCCTATAACTCCGCAACGGTTCGTTGCACAAAAATGTTAGACCACTCTATCGACGCGGGATATTCTCACTTATAGTCCTCAAGTGTTTTTAAGATCACTAACGCACTTTTTGGGGGGTAAAACGGTCCCCCACCAAAAACTCACAGTTTTTCAAGTGCCACTTCCGGTGTAACGCACACACACACACATACAAAATTTTGTAAGATGCGTCTTACCGAGACGCATCCAACGACACCTTAATCGTCCGGATCGGTTCACAATTCGCCTTAATATTCAACAAAAACCTGCCCACGAAAAACTCCCCCCCCTTAAGGGGTGGGGGGGTGAAATTTGGGTGGGGGGTCGGCGGCCGAGATCGGGGGCCGGACACGTGGAACCAAGGTCCTCGGTGGCCGTTTGGTGTCTCTTTCGCACACTTTGTCTTACTCAGTATGCACTCACAGTATACACTCACACGCACGCGTCGACAAGAGCTCATCCACAACACGTCCGTTCACTACGGAGGTTCGCTCGCAACTCACAGGGATAACTGGCTTGTGGCCGCCAAGCGTTCATAGCGACGTGGCTTATTGATCCTTCGATGTCGGCTCTTCCTATCATTGTGAAGCAAAATTCACCAAGCGTAGGATTGTTCACCCTTTCAAGGGAACGTGAGCTGGGTTTAGACCGTCGTGAGACAGGTTAGTTTTACCCTACTGGTGTGTGCTGTATGCTGCTATCTTAACGGAATTCCTGTGCAGTACGAGAGGAACCACAGGTACGGACCACTGGCTCAATACTAGTTCGACCGGACTTTGGTATGACGCTACGTCCGCTGGATTATGCCTGAACGCCTCTAAGGTCGTATCCAATCCGAGCTGATAGCGCATCATAAACCCATTAGGTGATCGGAAGCTAGCGGGCTTAACAACCCTCTGAGATCCGTCGGTGCTGCCCCGTGCACACTGCCGTCTCATCCCCGCTATAGCACTAGACTGAGCCGCAACGGGCGGGTGCACGCTGCACGTGGAAGTACCTTATCACAGGGAACCCTGGTGGCTGTGCTCCCGTCGACCGTGGATACAACTAGTTTCGACACCTTCGACCGCCCGCAAACGACGGGACTACAGGCTGGGAGCTGCGAGTTGTAGAGATGCGTTCGCATCGATCCTCTCAGGCGACCCATGCTTGGTGGTGAAGTGGTTAGTTCGTGGAGTATAGGCTTGCTGCACTCGACAAGAGTGCTGCTTGCAAGGCTGTGGTGGTACGTATGGTAGTTGATGAGCATAGGCTTGCTGCACTCGACAAGAGTGCTGCTTGCAAGCCTATGGTGGTACGTGTACGGTAGTTGATGTGAGCATAGGCTTGCTGCACTCGACAAGAGTGCTGCTTGCAAGCCTATGGGTGGTGTGGTGTGTGGTGCATGATTAGCCTTTCAAGGAAGATGTGTCCTTGGGGCTAATCGGTTATTTTTATAAGTCCGGGAAACCTTTCTCGTCGGGGTTTTTATCCTAAGCAACCACGAAAGCTTCCAAGAGTTGAAACATTGCCTATCAAGTAGGCCGTACCAGCCCATAGCAAACCAACCAAGATAATCTAACAGGCCAAGATTGGTTGGAGACTTCAAAATTTGGCTAAGTCCATGGCCACCATAAGCCATTTCTATCAAGAAGGCCATGGACAGTGCTTAGCAACCACGAAAGCTTCCAAGAGTTGAAACATTGCCTATCAAGTAGGCCGTAGCAGCCCATAGCAACCCAACCAAGATACTCTAACAGGCCAAGATTGGTTGGAGACTTCAAAATTTGGCTAAGTCCATGGCCACCATAAGCCATTTCTATCAAGAAGGCCATGGACAGTGCTTAGCAACCACGAAAGCTTCCAAGAGTTGAAACATTGCCTATCAAGTAGGCCGTAGCAGCCCATAGCAACCCAACCAAGATACTCTAACAGGCCAAGATTGGTTGGAGAATTCAAAATTTGGCTAAGTCCATGGCCACCATAAGCCATTTCTATCAAGAAGGCCACGAACAGTGCTTAGCAACCACGAAAGCTTCCAAGAGTTGAAACATTGCCTATCAAGTAGGCCGTAGCAGCCCATAGCAACCCAACCAAGATACTCTAACAGGCCAAGATTGGTTGGAGACTTCAAAATTTGGCTAAGTCCATGGCCACCATAAGCCATTTCTATCAAGAAGGCCATGGACAGTGCTTAGCAACCACGAAAGCTTCCAAGAGTTGAAACATTGCCTATCAAGTAGGCCGTACCAGCCCATAGCAAACCAACCAAGATACTCTAACAGGCCAAGATTGGATCTCAAAATGTTGCTAAGTCCATGGCCACCATAAGCCATTTCTATCAAGAAGGCCATGGACAGTGCTTAGCAACCACGAAAGCTTCCAAGAGTTGAAACATTGCCTATCAAGTAGGCCGTACCAGCCCATAGCAAACCAACCAAGATACTCTAACAGGCCAAGATTGGATCTCAAAATGTTGCTAAGTCCATGGCCACCATAAGCCATTTCTATCAAGAAGGCCATGGACAGTGCTTAGCAACCACGAAAGCTTCCAAGAGTTGAAACATTGCCTATCAAGTAGGCCGTAGCAGCCCATAGCAACCCAACCAAGATACTCTAACAGGCCAAGATTGGTTGGAGACTTCAAAATTTGGCTAAGTCCATGGCCACCATAAGCCATTTCTATCAAGAAGGCCATGGACAGTGCTTAGCAACCACGAAAGCTTCCAAGAGTTGAAACATTGCCTATCAAGTAGGCCGTACCAGCCCATAGCAACCCAACCAAGATACTCTAACAGGCCAAGATTGGTTGGAGAATTCAAAATTTTGCTAAGTCCATGGCCACCATAAGCCATTTCTATCAAGAAGGCCACGAACAGTGCTTAGCAACCACGAAAGCTTCCAAGAGTTGAAACATTGCCTATCAAGTAGGCCGTAGCAGCCCATAGCAACCCAACCAAGATACTCTAACAGGCCAAGATTGGTTGGAGAATTCAAAATTTTGCTAAGTCCATGGCCACCATAAGCCATTTCTATCAAGAAGGCCATGGACAGTGCTTAGCAACCACGAAAGCTTCCAAGAGTTGAAACATTGCCTATCAAGTAGGCCGTAGCAGCCCATAGCAACCCAACCAAGATACTCTAACAGGCCAAGATTGGTTGGAGAATTCAAAATTTGGCTAAGTCCATGGCCACCATAAGCCATTTCTATCAAGAAGGCCACGAACAGTGCTTAGCAACCACGAAAGCTTCCAAGAGTTGAAACATTGCCTATCAAGTAGGCCGTAGCAGCCCATAGCAACCCAACCAAGATACTCTAACAGGCCAAGATTGGTTGGAGACTTCAAAATTTGGCTAAGTCCATGGCCACCATAAGCCATTTCTATCAAGAAGGCCATGGACAGTGCTTAGCAACCACGAAAGCTTCCAAGAGTTGAAACATTGCCTATCAAGTAGGCCGTACCAGCCCATAGCAAACCAACCAAGATACTCTAACAGGCCAAGATTGGATCTCAAAATGTTGCTAAGTCCATGGCCACCATAAGCCATTTCTATCAAGAAGGCCATGGACAGTGCTTAGCAACCACGAAAGCTTCCAAGAGTTGAAACATTGCCTATCAAGTAGGCCGTACCAGCCCATAGCAAACCAACCAAGATACTCTAACAGGCCAAGATTGGATCTCAAAATGTTGCTAAGTCCATGGCCACCATAAGCCATTTCTATCAAGAAGGCCATGGACAGTTCTAAACAACCACGAAAGCTTCCAAGAGTTGAAACATTGCCTATCAAGTAGGCCGTAGCAGCCCATAGCAACCCAACCAAGATAATCTAACAGGCCAAGATTGGTTGGAGATTTCAAAATTTGGCTAAGTCCAGATTTTTCTACCCTTCGGGAAAACAACCCTAGTTCACCAAGTTGAACGCGAAAAACTGTCCATAGGATACGCACAAAACGTTTATTGAGTTGGTCACCATATGTGGAAATTATGGTGAAAATAAGCCAAGTTCCGGAGTTTTTAACTCACACGAAACCACGAAAAACTTTCATTAGGAAAACTTGGTTGGAGCACCCTACTGCAGAACACACCGACATGGACGAAAGGGTCGACTGGCCAAGAGAAAAAATTTTTGCGGGACCACTCAAAACATCATAGTTAGACCTAGCAAATGATGAAAAGTGAAACCCGCGATCGATTGGAGAAACCTTATTTTACACTGAAAAATTCCACATAAGGAAAATTTGTATGGAGCACCCTACTGCAGAGCACACCGACAGGGCCGGGAAGGAAGGCCCGGTCCAAGAAAAAATTTTTGCGGGACCACTCAAAACATCATAGTTAGACCTAGCAAATGATGAAAAGTGAAACCCGCGATCGATTGGAGAAACCTTATTTTACACTGAAAAATTCCACATAAGGAAAATTTGTATGGAGCACCCTACTGCAGAGCACACCGACAGGGCCGGGAAGGAAGGCCCGGTCCAAGAAAAAATTTTTGCGGGACCACTCAAAACATCATAGTTAGACCTAGCAAATGATGAAAAGTGAAACCCGCGATCGATTGGAGAAACCTTATTTTACACTGAAAAATTCCACATAAGGAAAATTTGTATGGAGCACCCTACTGCAGAGCACACCGACAGGGCCGGGAAGGAAGGCCCGGTCCAAGAAAAAATTTTTGCGGGACCACTCAAAACATCATAGTTAGACCTAGCAAATGATGAAAAGTGAAACCCGCGATCGATTGGAGAAACCTTATTTTACACTGAAAAATTCCACATAAGCAAAATTTGTATGGAGCACCCTACTGCAGAACACACCGACATGGACGAAAGGGTCGACTGGCCAAGAGAAAAAATTTTTGCGGGACCACTCAAAACATCATAGTTAGACCTAGCAAATGATGAAAAGTGAAACCCGCGATCGATTGGAGAAACCTTATTTTACACTGAAAATTCCACATAAGGAAAATTTGTATGGAGCACCCTACTGTGGTCACCATCGGTCGAGTTGGTCGAGACGGGCAAAAAATTTTTTTTTCCATATCGTCTCAAAACATGATTTATGGACCTTGTAAATGTTGAAAAGTGAAACGAAATCACTTTTGGAGCGATGAAAATTTTGTATGGGAGGTCCCTACCCGGAACAAATTTTACTAGTAAAGTCATCATTCCGCGACGAGAAATTTGAAAATGGTCAAATATGGTTAAGATGTCATGTTCATTCCCTACTATGGGGGACCAGGTCGTCACGAAAAAATTTTTTTCTCGACCTGGTCAAATGTGGTTCTGCGACGGAGGTTAAACTAATAATGCATAATTTGGGCCAAAAACCCCCCTCTGTCAGATATTGTACCCGTTCAAGAGCAATAGCAGACCACATAAGTTGAGCTTTGAGGTATCTGAAAGTTGAATATAGAGCGAGGTTCTAAGCGAAGGGATAGCTTAACGTTGAGCATTGAACGCAAAAAAGCTTAGAGATAAGCTTAAGATACAAGGGTTGTGGTGCATGAGGCCGCTTAACGTTGAGCTTTGAACGCACATGGCTAGAACTAAGCTAAGAGATACCTATAGTGGTGCATGGAACTGCTCACAAGTTGAGCTTCGAGAAGTCCAAAGGCAAAATGTAGAGCGAGGTTCTAAGCGAAGGGATAGCTTAACGTTGAGCATTGAACGCAAAAAGCTTAGAGATAAGCTTATTATATAACGATTGTGGTGCAGGACACAGCTTAACGTTGAGCTTTGAACGCACATGGCTAGAACTAAGCTAAGAGATACGGGTAGTGGTGCATGGAACTGCTCACAAGTTGAG
>NW_026525904.1:0-82500 GCF_943734725.1 Anopheles marshallii | reverse complement strand
CTCGATGCGCAATTCGCGTAGACTTGCTCCCGTCGTCCGATGCCGCTGGTAGCAACGAGCGTCTTCCGTCACCTGCAGCACGATGGGGATGACGCTGGCAAGGACCGTTGCCACCTCATGGCGCACTGTAATGAAGGTGCGAGCTACTGGCCGTGCGTACAGTCCTTGCACGCGGTTCAGCTGTCTGCAACACTCCCGGAGTCGGACTGCCTCGTGCCAAATCGGCGCGGCGTAGCGGAGGGTGGAGTCCACCACCGATGCAAGCAGCCGCCGCTTCGCACTCTTTGGCCCACCATGATTTCGGAGCAGCCGGGAAATCCCCTGCGCCACACGGAGCGCTTTCGTCGTGGCCTGCTCTACGTGTGGCCTCCACGACAGGTGGTCCTCGATGACAACCCCTAAATATTTCAAGGTGCGGGTCGGCAGTTTCTGTACTCCATTGATACTCACCGGGACTCGGGTGTTGTCTCGTCTCATCGTAGACACAATGACCAGCTCGGTCTTGGCCGGAGCGAGCTCCAGGTGGTGTTGCGCCATCCACGAGCTGATCATTGCTACCGCCGTCTCCGCCAGTCCCGTCGCTGCCTCCGGCGTCGTCCCGCTCGCCAGCACCACGACGTCATCGGCAAAGCCGATCACTTCGGCGCCCTCAGGCAGCACCAGCCGAAGCACGCCGTCGTACATCGCGTTCCACAGGGTCGGGCCCAGGATTGAGCCCTGTGGAACGCCCGCCGTGACCGTACGACGCACTGGCCCCTCGCTGGTCTCGTACACCAGCCTCCTCTCAGAAAAGTAGCTGCGCAATATTTTCTGGAGGGCTGCAGGAACCATCAGCTTCTGCAGGGCAACCGCGATCGCCTTCCAGCTGGCAGAGTTAAAGGCGTTCCTGACGTCCAGTGCTGCCACCACCAGACATCGAGGATCCCGCTGGTTGGTGCGGTGAAACGTCCTCGCGTGTTGTCCTCGCTCTATCACCCGCTCGATGGCCTGAAGCGTGGAGCGACCGCGCCGGAACCCGTACTGCCTTGCTGACAGGCGAGGAGCATCGCTGTCCTCCAAGTGGTCGTTCAGCCGATCTAAGATCAGCCGTTCGTACCCCTTGGCGACTGCTCCCAGCATTAGCAGCGGGCGGTGCGACGACGGATCGCCCGGCGGCTTACCTGGCTTCGTGACCAACACAAGGCGTGCCTCCTTCCATGCCGCAGGAAACTCCCCTCGCTCGAGCAGCTGATTGTACACCTTGGCGAAGACCTCCGGGTGCTTCCGCATTGCCGCCTTCACTGCGGCATTCGGGATACCGTCCAGCCCTGGCGCCTTGGAGGTGGCCATCCGCTCGGCCAGCGAAAGAATTTCCGAGCTCGTGACCGGCCTCAGAGCCTCGCTGCACGCGTCGATGTCCGGCCACTCAAACGCCGGATGATTCGGGAACAAGGCTTCGACGATCGGACCTAGTACGGCTCGGTCCGTTTCCGGTGGTGCCCTGTTACGTAGTTTTGCTCGAACAACCTTGTAACCGAGTCCGAACACCTCGGCTTCGACCCCATCGATCAGCTCTTGCATACTGTCTTCCTTACTGCTGTGAATGGCGGCCTGCAGCAATCGTCGACAGCCCTGCAGCCTGGCCGACGTCACCGCACGCTCCGAAGGTTGGGCCCTGCGATGGGCGGCCTCCGCTGCTCCGCATTCCTCCCTCAGGCGCTCGATCTCTGGAGACCACCAGTACACCTGGGGCTTGCGATGGAAAGTAGCCCCGTGCACTCGCTCCATGATCTCATCGCACGCCTGGGTCAGTCCGCCGATCAGCCCCTCCGGAGTGTCGACCTGTTCGAAGCGGCCGCGTGTGAGGGCGCACTCCTCGTTCCAGGCATTGAAGTCCCCGGCCAGGACCGATGTTGTGTGTCCGACCAGCTACACCTCCACCGCACCGAGGAAGCTTTCAAAGTCTTCAAGACCGCTGCTGGGTGGCACGTAGCAGCTGGCAAACGTGACTCCCGCTATGGTGGCCACCACCAGTCCCGGAACGACGCTCCCCCAAAGACGTTGTATAGGATACGCACCTGTTGCGATGATCGCCACGCTCTGCTCCACATCGATGGCCCACCGCGGATCGTCACGAGGTGCCCGATACAGCTCACAGGCGAGCACCACCTGAACCTCGAGCTCGCGAGCCGTCTGCAGCATCAAGTCCTGGGCTGCCCGGCTTCGCCCAAGGTTCACCTGCAGTACTTTTAGCGCCGGCACGTCGGATGCCCGACGTGGTGCGGGCCGTTGCACACGGCACTGCACACCTCCGCTGTGCAGTTCTTCGCCTGGTGATCTGGCTTCCCGCAGCGAATGCAGCAGGTCGAGCGATCCACCTCGCTCTTGCACGCTGCCCGGACGTGCCCTATCTCCAGGCACTTGTAGCAGCGTAGCTGTTTCTTGGCACGCGGCTGGACCAGGTGGACGACGCACGAGGTGTACTTCACCTTGATGGTGCTCTCCGCCACCTTCTCCGCGGCTTTGACCGAGACGCGTGCGCACGCCGTCTTCGTGCCGTTCCAGGCTTCCCACAGTCGAACGTCTGCCGCTGAAACATGCTCCCCCACCTGCGCTGTGAGGGCTGCCGCCACGTATGTTCATGACCAGCCGGTCGCGGCTCGTCCGTCTTCCCACTCCGAGGACCGATTCGAACTCCTGGAGTTCTGGCGCCGTGCGTACGATCTGGTACATCCCAGACCATGTTTGCCCCTCTCCAGGGGTAATCTCGATGGCGTCTGGGCGGCTGCACTGCCGACGCTTCGAAGCCCCCTGCGATGCTCGCTGCGTCGAAGGTTGCGAGGTTCGTGCACCGACGACTGGCCCGGCAGGCCCTGAGCTCCTCGCCCCTGCGCTTGATGCCGCTGCTGCTACTGGCCTCGTTGCGCCTGTTGTTGTTGGCGCTGGGGAAGCTGCGGCCACTGCTGCTGCTGCTGAGCCGCCTGCTGGCGTGCCGGCTTACGGCGCACCACCTCGGCCCAGGAGCCGCCTGGTCCGGAGACGGCACCACCGTAGCCGTCACCGCGTCCACTCGCTTTTGCTGCTGTTGCTGTTGCTGCTGCGGTTGCTGCACCGTAACCAGCTGTGCCAGCAGGCCAGTGACCATCTTACGCTCCTTCCGATTCTCCTCACGCAGGTGCAGCACCTACTGGCGATGGCTCTCCTGCATCGCCGCGATATCTTTGCGGAACTGCTCCGCCTGCTCCGCCAGCTGCAATCGTACCAGACTCAGCTGGTCCTCCAGAAGCTCGATAAGCCGCTCCATGGTTACCCCCGTCGCTGTCGCGCCCGTGCCTGTACTGCTCGTGTAAGCAGCAGCGCTCGTGTCCTTAGCCTGCTCAGGCGCTAGCTTTCGTACTACCACCGCCGGCGCCAACGACGGTCTGGTGTCCGTCGACGTACCCCTTGGGCGGAGAGTACGGTTTGTCGCCATCGAAAATGTTCAAGAAAATATTTAAAAAATATTTTTCCTACCTTCCATGAGGTTTTTAGCGCCTTATTTTACTTTTCGAGCAGTTTCAAGCAGTTGTACTCCTCGAAGAAAGTGCCCGAATCGAGCAGTTTTCGGCCCCCGGATCTCTCCCACAGTCTTCCCGAATTTTCTACGCACTTTTAAAGATTCGAGCAGTTTTCGAACACTGACGACCAATTTGAAATTTTGTCAGCGGGGTACTGCTCGCCGTCCAATTTTTGTCAGCGGGGTATTACGATGTCATACGGGACATGTCAACAAAATGTAAAAAAAAAATTTCCACTTTTTTCACTCGGAACGTTTAGATTGCACAAATACAAGGCTAGCGGTGAAAACCGCAAGCAAATCGGCCGAAAATTGGCGAAGTTATTACCGATTTTGCATAAAAAACTGTCACTCCCAACCACGTGCCCCAGCGGTAGCACCACACGCACTTTTTTGCACCACACTTTTTGGTCAAAAATCGTCCGATTTTCACCCGGTTTTTTTCTTTCGGCAACTCAGGGGCACAAAATCTTTCTTTCAAGCACTAATCCGAACCGCCCAGGCCAAATTTTTGTGTATTTTCCAAAATGCCCTACTGTTGTTGTTGTTGTTGTTGTTGTCCTCAGTATGCGCAAATTTGCCACCACAGTTTTTTCACTCAAAACCACCGTAATCCATCAAATATCGTTTGATTTCACTAAATAGCCGTCCACCCTTGCAAAATAATAGTAATTCACGATCACGAATCGTCTTTTAATGCGATAAAATCACCCAATACCTCCCCCATACAAAATGTATGGGAGGAATGTTTATACACAAAATTGTTAATTTTTCACCGATTTTCTTACTTTCTTCGCTAGAAACACTTTAAATTACGCTTCATTATACGATTATAGATGGAAAAAGCCCTCTCCGAGGTATTTTGCACAGTTTTTTTCGCCTTATTTTGTAAAGCACACAGGAGACACGTCTTGACTGCTCGAACTGCTCGAATGCACCACATAGGGATAACTGGCTTTTTTTTTACATCGTGGGGAATCTTCGAAAGATACGGGCAGAACCGCATGCCGGATTTTTACCGACTGAAACCCACGATGTGCGCATCCCGCTTCTCCCCTACATATCGCCGCGAGGCATGGTAGGGGATGGGGTCTGGCCCTTATGACGGGCATTAACGCTCGGACCCTTGGTTCCGCTTGTAGCCATCCTAATGACGCTGTTGCAGCCGATGACGACTTCGCTGTGGGGTGCCCATGCACCACGCCGATGGGGTTAAGTCCACCTCAACGCCCCGAAGTAGAAGCAGCAGTTACGGAAGCCTCCTCGTCGGACGACATCGCACGTCGTCGCGATTCATCATTGCCGCTCTCGACGCTGAAGAAAAGATCCGCCGGTGAAGCGGGATCCTGTTCCTGTTGCTGCTCCTGCGAGAGTCGTACTCGCACCCGATGCCGGCGTACTCGCTCCCTGATGATGACGCGCCTCGCAAGGATCGCCAATGACGGTGGCGATACATGGGGGGCAGTGCGTTGCCTCTCCTCCCTGAGAGCTGCACGGGCACGTCTTCTCGCTTCGTTTCGCCGCTGGTTTCGGGCAGTCAACACGGCCTGACGTATCGCCGGATCCTCCGGTTGACTGTTGGCTGCATCCACGCTGGCGAAGGAAACGTCCACCACGCTTTCCCTCGCAACGCCGTTTCCCACAAACGTGGGTGTCTGGCCTCGATTTAACACCATCAGGTCGAGGAGGTTGACAGTTCCAAGGAGCAACTCCCCCTTTTCCTTGGAACGAGCGCTGCCCCACTCCTCATGCCAGGCGTTGAAATCTCCCGCTAGTACTACATGATCATGCGTCCTGGCCTCGATGTACACCGCATCGAGGAAAGATGCCAATTCCTCGACGGTGAGATTCGGAGATGCGTAGCAACTGATGAAGGTGATGCCGCCAACTTCCGCGGCCACCATCCCCGGCACTGGGCTTCCCCAAATCCGTTGGATGGGGCGCGTTCCAGTTGCTACAATGGCTGTCTTCCCCGACGAGTCAGCCGCCCATCTACCATCATTAGATGGACACCGATAGATCTCCGAAGCCACGATCACGTCGACGCCTTCCGCACGTGCAAACTGCAACATTAGGTCTTGCGCCGTTCTACTGCGGGAGGCGTTGAGCTGTAGAACGCTCAACTTGCCCGGGGTTGTTGATGCTGCTGATGATGTCGTCACTGATGATGCATTGGGGGCCGCGTCAGACATTGGATACACCAATGCACCGAGCGGAACCGATGACATGGGTTCCCCCGCAGACAATGCACTTGGGCGTCGCGTCGCACTGCTTGGCCTTGTGGCCAGTAGCTCCGCGCTTCAGGCAGTTGGTCTGCCTGTCGATGCCCTTGCAATTAGAGGCCAAATGCCCCCTCTCTAAGCAGCGGAAACACCGCTTACTGTCGCTGGACAGGACCTCCAGCTCTCGCATGTGGCAGCGGGTGTTGCCGATGGTGACGGTAGCACCATCCAACCGTTGGGCGACCAAACGCGGAACTTTCACCCGTGCTCGTTGGGTGCCCTCCTGTCGGCGCCACTGGTCCACCGCCTCCTCGGTGATGGCAATTCCTGCCACTGACGATACTGCTGCTGCTGTAGTCGAAGACTCCGCCAGCATGTCAATATCAGTGATGAGCACCTGGCTCATGTCGCTCACCATGCGCACCTGAGCTTTGTCGCCCGAACGCTTTTCAATGTCGGCCTTGATGGTTGAGCCGTCTGATCCTGGCCGCAGGTACATTGAAAGCGTGTGATCGTCAACACGCCGCGCACGGACAACATCCTTGTCAACGGTGGTCAACCGACGTATCGTGGCATACGCCTCGAGGTATGTTGACCCACCCATCGCCGTGACCCGGATGATATCAGGCCGGGGGTTACGGCGGTGTACCTGGCTCGGTTGCTGCTGCTGCTGGCGAATTTAAGGCGGGCGATAAGGCCCCACCTCGTGTCGCTGCTGTTGCTGCTTCTGCTGCTGTTGCTGCCGCTGCTGGACCAGTTGCGGCTGTGCCGGCTTACGGCGCACCACTTCTGCCCAGGAGTCGCCTGCATGGTTCAGAGACGGCGCCGCCGTAGCCGTCAATGCAACCGTTCGCTGCTGCTACTGTTTCCGTTGCTGCTGCGGCTGCTGCTTCTGCTGTCGCTGTTGTTGCTGCGACTGCTGCTGCTGCGGCTGCTGCTTTTGCTGTCGCTGTTGTTGCTGCGACTGCTGTTGCTGTCCCCGTTGTTGTTGCTGCCGTTCCTGCTGCGTTGCCACGCCAACGACCGTCTGTCGTTGTGGCTGGCTTTGCTGCTGCTGACGCGTGCGATTCCGGCGGTTACGGCTGCGTTTGCGACCAAGTCCACCCTTGGTTCCCACGGTTGCCGAAGCATGCAGCTCGGTAAGCGAACGATGCCTTCCTGCAGCGTTTCCAGCGTACACTGCAAGCTTACCTCCCGCTCACGGCTAAGGCGTAGCTCCTCCGTCAACGACTGTACTTGTTTCAGAAGCGACTCCAACAGCTTCTGGTTGAATTCCAAGTCCACGGATGGAATTCGTGTATCGTTGGCTGAGGCAGTCCCGGCGATGGACTCCTCCATGAGGGTGGCGTCAGAGAACTCGTCGTCCTCGCGTTCATCGTCCGAAGACAAACAGACCGTTACCTCGACCGGGGTGGATGGGCGAGGCAACTCAGCCACTGATTCCTTCGGCACGGTGGACATGGATCTCGTTCGAGACCGCAACACACGCCCTTCACATTCGGGATCCATGATGAATAGCGGCGAAATTGCCTCCCGAGCAATTCCCCCGAACACCCGAAACGTCTATCTCCACCCCTCAAGGGTGAAAATGATGAAAAATCGTTTTCACTTACCCTTTTTCCGACCTGGGGGGTGGGGGTGGACGGTGAGGGGGGAGTCGGGGGAGGTGTTCTCCCCGACTCGCGGCGACGTAGCGCGTTGATGGACTCCCCACACGATGAAAACGCTCTCCTAACTGGCCTTTTCCCACCTGTAGGGGAGGGGGTAGGTGGGGGGGAAGGGGGGTAGCGGTCCGCTGCCCCTCGCCGAGACCTTTCCAACGGTGCCTCGGGCGTGTCCCTAGCCCCAAGGATGGCCGAGTAATCACACTATTGCGAATTTTCCACAAAGTCTGATAAGTATATAAGTAGTTATATAACTACTTATCGAACTTTTTAATCCGCTGTAGCTCCGCAAGTTTGCCGCCGAATCACACGCGCGAGGGCTCGATCGACGGGGATTTTCGCACCCCGTCGAGACACGTTTGTACTAAATAGCGACTTGGTACAAACTTTGGTACTGAAGTACCAAAAACCGGTCCCGACACACCGGAAACGAGAGGATGTCCGATTTTGGGGGCCTATATCTCGGCGATCGTTGCCCGATCACACCTACACGAACGGCAGACCCCTCTAACGAAGCGCGTTGTTCTTACTTAGCGTTCCGCACGATTGTTGATCAGCTGTGTACACTTTTGGGGGGGCAAAATCTACCAGAACAGAAAAAGTGTGGTTTTTCGGGCACCACTTCCGGTAGACTGCACTTACACACCCTCCCGACGTCTCGATGGATGCGTCTTGTCGAGACGCGTCCAACGGTGCCCCAAACGTCCCGATCCAACCACCCTGCGCCTTATTAAAAATAAAAAGGTGGTCCACGAAAAACTCCCCCCCCCTTGAGGGGTAGGGGGGTGAAAATTGGGTAGGGGGTCCGCGGTCAAGATCGGGGACGGCACACGTGGAACCAAGGCCCTGGCACGCGTGGCCTGGCTGGTACGGCCGATTTGCGCACTGAAACCCGCACACACGCACGCACACAGAAACACACGGTGAACGAAAAGTGTCTTAAATCGTGCACTCTGACCAAAGTGTTACTCTTTTTCGGTGCACCTGCACCGGACCCCTCGAGTATTTTGTACCGAAACACGCGCACACACGCGGCGACAACACCCGACCTCACAATGTTGATTTTCGGTACAAAATCCACGTGAAAAAAATCGCACTTTATCCGCTGATAACTTCCGCAGTTTTTATCGCACAAAAATGGCAGACCTATCAAACGAAGCCGAAGAGTCTCAGCTTTCGTTTTGCAATGTTTTTGGATCAATCCACGCACTCAAAGTTAGT
Source organism: Anopheles marshallii (assembly GCF_943734725.1). Lineage (NCBI taxonomy): Eukaryota > Metazoa > Arthropoda > Insecta > Diptera > Culicidae > Anopheles > Anopheles marshallii. Next base: position 73,858 of record NW_026525904.1, on the reverse strand, counting down.
GCAAAACTAACGCGCACTTATACTGTCGCCGCCATTTTGCACCGCCATTTTGTAACCGTTACACACACAGACACGAATGATGCGTCAAACGATGGGTCCTTCAAATACGCATCCAACGATGTTTCGCTTGACTTTGTGGCTCGTTCACAACTCTTATTAAAATTAAAAAACCTTCCCGCGAAAAACTCCCCCCCCTTGAGGGGAGGGGGGGTGAAAATTGGGTGGGAGGTCCGCGGTGAGGATCGGGGACGGCACACGTGGAACCAAGGCCCTAGCACGCTTGGCCTGGCTGGTACGGCCGATTTTCGCACTGAAACCCGCACACACACGCACGCACACAGAAACACACGGTGAACGAAAAGTGTCTTAAATCGTGCACTCTGACCAAAGTGTTACTCTTTTTCGGTGCACCTGCACCGGACCCCTCGAGTATTTTGTACCGAAACGCGCGCACACACGCGGCGACAACACCACATCGGGCGCAAACTCGGACTTTGCCCCGGCGACACACGCGGCGACAACACCCGACCTCACAATGTTGATTTTCGGTACAAAATCCACGTGAAAAAAATCGCACTTTATCCGCCAATAACTTCCGCAGTTTTTATCGCACAAAAATGGTAGACCTATCAAACGAAGCCGAAGAGTCTCAGCTTTCGTTTTGCAATGTTTTTGGATCAATCCACGCACTCAAAGTTAGTGCAAAACTAACGCGCACTTATAATGTCGGTTTTTGCGCCGCCATTTTGTAACCGTTACACACACAGACACGAATGATGCGTCAAACGATGGGTCCTTCAAATACGCATCCAACGATGTTTCGCTTGACTTTGTGGCTCGTTCACAACTCTTATTAAAATTAAAAAACCTTCCCGCGAAAAACTCCCCCCCCTTGAGGGGAGGGGGGGTGAAAATTGGGTGCGAGGTCCACGGTCAAGATCGGGGACGGCACACGTGGAAGCAAGGCCCTAGCACGCGTGGCCTGGCTGGTACGGCCGATTTTCGCACTGAAACCCACACACACACGCACGCACACAGAAACACACGGTGAACGAAAAGTGTCTTAAATCGGGCACTCTGCCCAAAGTGTTACACTTTCTCGGTGCACCTGCACCGGACCCCTCGAGTATTTTGTACCGAAACACGCGCACACACGCGGCGACAACACCCGACCTCACAATGTTGATTTTCGGTACAAAATCCACGTGAAAAAAATCGCACTTTATCCGCCAATAACTTCCGCAGTTTTTATTGCACAAAAATGGCAGACCTATCAAACGAAGCCGAAGAGTCTCAGCTTTCGTTTTGCAATGTTTTTGGATCAATCCACGCACTCAAAGTTAGTGCAAAACTAACGCGCACTTATACTGTCGGTTTTTGCGCCGCCATTTTGTAACCGTTACACACACAGACACGAATGATGCGTCAAACGATGGGTCCTTCAAATACGCATCCAACGATGTTTCGCTTGACTTTGTGGCTCGTTCACAACTCTTATTAAAATTAAAAAACCTTCCCGCGAAAAACTCCCCCCCCTTGAGGGGTGCGGGGGTGAAAATTGGGTGGGGGGTCCGCGGTCAAGATCGGGGACGGCACACGTGGAACCAAGGCTCTGGCACGCGTGGCTTGGCTGGTACGGCCGATTTTCGCACTGAAACCCGCACACACGCACGCACACAGAAACACACGGTGAACGAAAAGTGTCTTAAATCGTGCACTCTGACCAAAGTGTTACACTTTTTCGGTGCACCTGCACCGGACCCCTCGAGTATTTTGTACCGAAACACGCGCACACACGCGGCGACAACACCCGACCTCACAATGTTGATTTTCGGTACAAAATCCACGTGAAAAAAATCGCACTTTATCCGCCAATAACTTCCGCAGTTTTTATCGCACAAAAATGGCAGACCTATCAAACGAAGCCGAAGAGTCTCAGCTTTCGTTTTGCAATGTTTTTGGATCAATCCACGCACTCAAAGTTAGTGCAAAACTAACGCGCACTTATACTGTCGGTTTTTGCGCCGCCATTTTGTAACCGTTACACACACAGACACGAATGATGCGTCAAACGATGGGTCCTTCAAATACGCATCCAACGATGTTTCGCTTGACTTTGTGGCTCGTTCACAACTCTTATTAAAATTAAAAAACCTTCCCGCGAAAAACTCCCCCCCCTTGAGGGGATGGGGGGTGAAAATTGGGTGGGGGGTCCGCGGTCAAGATCGAGGACGGCACACGTGGAACCAAGGCCCTAGCACGCGTGGCCTGGCTGGTACGGCCGATTTTCGCACTGAAACCCGCACACACGCACGCACACAGAAACACACGGTGAACGAAAAGTGTCTTAAATCGTGCACTCTGACCAAAGTGTTACACTTTTTCGGTGCACCTGCACCGGACCCCTCGAGTATTTTGTACCGAAACACGCGCACACACGCGGCGACAACACCACATCGGGCGCAAACTCGGACTTTGCCCCGGCGACACACGCGGCGACAACACCCGACCTCACAATGTTGATTTTCGGTACAAAATCCACGTGAAAAAAGTCGCACTTTATCCGCCAATAACTTCCGCAGTTTTTATCGCACAAAAATGGCAGACCTATCAAACGAAGCCGAAGAGTCTCAGCTTTCGTTTTGCAATGTTTTTGGATCAATCCACGCACTCAAAGTTAGTGCAAAACTAACGCGCACTTATACTGTCGCCGCCATTTTGCGCCGCCATTTTGTAACCGTTACACACACAGACACGAATGATGCGTCAAACGATGGGTCCTTCAAATACGCATCCAACGATGTTTCGCTTGACTTTGTGGCTTGTTCACAACTCTTATTAAAATTAAAAAACCTTCCCGCGAAAAACTCCCCCCCCTTGAGGGGAGGGGGGGTGAAAATTGGTTGGGGGGTCCACGGTCAAGATCGGGGACGGCACACGTGGAACCAAGGCCCTGGCACGCTTGGCCTGGCTGGTACGGCCGATTTTCGCACTGAAACCCGCACACACGCACGCACACAGAAACACACGGTGAACGAAAAGTGTCTTAAATCGTGCACTCTGACCAAAGTGTTACACTTTCTCGGTGCACCTGCACCGGACCCCTCGAGTATTTTGTACCGAAACACGCGCACACACGCGGCGACAACACCCGACCTCACAATGTTGATTTTCGGTACAAAATCCACGTGAAAAAAATCGCACTTTATCCGCCAATAACTTCCGCAGTTTTTATCGCACAAAAATGGCAGACCTATCAAACGAAGCCGAAGAGTCTCAGCTTTCGTTTTGCAATGTTTTTGGATCAATCCACGCACTCAAAGTTAGTGCAAAACTAACGCGCACTTATACTGTCGGTTTTTGCGCCGCCATTTTGTAACCGTTACACACACAGACACGAATGATGCGTCAAACGATGGGTCCTTCAAATACGCATCCAACGATGTTTCGCTTGACTTTGTGGCTCGTTCACAACTCTTATTAAAATTAAAAAACCTTCCCGCGAAAAACTCCCCCCCCTTGAGGGGATGGGGGGTGAAAATTGGGTGGGGGGTCCGCGGTCAAGATCGAGGACGGCACACGTGGAACCAAGGCCCTAGCACGCGTGGCCTGGCTGGTACGGCCGATTTTCGCACTGAAACCCGCACACACGCACGCACACAGAAACACACGGTGAACGAAAAGTGTCTTAAATCGTGCACTCTGACCAAAGTGTTACACTTTTTCGGTGCACCTGCACCGGACCCCTCGAGTATTTTGTACCGAAACACGCGCACACACGCGGCGACAACACCACATCGGGCGCAAACTCGGACTTTGCCCCGGCGACACACGCGGCGACAACACCCGACCTCACAATGTTGATTTTCGGTACAAAATCCACGTGAAAAAAATCGCACTTTATCCGCCAATAACTTCCGCAGTTTTTATCGCACGAAAATGGTAGACCTATCAAACGAAGCCGAAGAGTCTCAGCTTTCGTTTTGCAATGTTTTTGGATCAATCCACGCACTCAAAGTTAGTGCAAAACTAACGCGCACTTATACTGTCGCCGCCATTTTGCGCCGCCATTTTGTAACCGTTACACACACAGACACGAATGATGCGTCAAACGATGGGTCCTTCAAATACGCATCCAACGATGTTTCGCTTGACTTTGTGGCTTGTTCACAACTCTTATTAAAATTAAAAAACCTTCCCGCGAAAAACTCCCCCCCCTTGAGGGGTGCGGGGGTGAAAATTGGGTGGGGGGTCCGCGGTCAAGATCGGGGACGGCACACGTGGAACCAAGGCTCTGGCACGCGTGGCTTGGCTGGTACGGCCGATTTTCGCACTGAAACCCGCACACACACGCACGCACACAGAAACACACGGTGAACGAAAAGTGTCTTAAATCGTGCACTCTGACCAAAGTGTTACACTTTTTCGGTGCACCTGCACCGGACCCCTCGAGTATTTTGTACCGAAACACGCGCACACACGCGGCGACAACACCACATCGGGCGCAAACTCGGACTTTGCCCCGGCGACACACGCGGCGACAACACCCGACCTCACAATGTTGATTTTCGGTACAAAATCCACGTGAAAAAAATCGCACTTTATCCGCTGATAACTTCCGCAGTTTTTATCGCACAAAAATGGCAGACCTATCAAACGAAGCCGAAGAGTCTCAGCTTTCGTTTTGCAATGTTTTTGGATCAATCCACGCACTCAAAGTTAGTGCAAAACTAACGCGCACTTATAATGTCGCCGCCATTTTGCGCCGCCATTTTGTAACCGTTACACACACAGACACGAATGATGCGTCAAACGATGGGTCCTTCAAATACGCATCCAACGATGTTTCGCTTGACTTTGTGGCTCGTTCACAACTCTTATTAAAATTAAAAAACCCTCCCGCGAAAAACTCCCCCCCCTTGAGGGGTGCGGGGGTGAAAATTGGGTGGGGGGTCCGCGGTCAAGATCGGGGACGGCACACGTGGAACCAAGGCCCTAGCACGCGTGGCCTGGCTGGTACGGCCGATTTTCGCACTGAAACCCGCACACACGCACGCACACAGAAACACACGGTGAACGAAAAGTGTCTTAAATCGTGCACTCTGACCAAAGTGTTACACTTTCTCGGTGCACCTGCACCGGACCCCTCGAGTATTTTGTACCGAAACGCGCGCACACACGCGGCGACAACACCCGACCTCACAATGTTGATTTTCGGTACAAAATCCACGTGAAAAAAATCGCACTTTATCCGCTGATAACTTCCGCAGTTTTTATCGCACAAAAATGGCAGACCTATCAAACGAAGCCGAAGAGTCTCAGCTTTCGTTTTGCAATGTTTTTGGATCAATCCACGCACTCAAAGTTAGTGCAAAACTAACGCGCACTTATAGTGTCGGTTTTTGCGCCGCCATTTTGTAACCGTTACACACACAGACACGAATGATGCGTCAAACGATGGGTCCTTCAAATACGCATCCAACGATGTTTCGCTTGACTTTGTGGCTCGTTCACAACTCTTATTAAAATTAAAAAACCTTCCCGCGAAAAACTCCCCCCCCTTGAGGGGTAGGGGGGTGAAAATTGGGTGGGGGGTCCGCGGTCAGGATCGGGGACGGCACACGTGGAACCAAGGCCCTAGCACGCGTGGCCTGGCTGGTACGGCCGATTTTCGCACTGAAACCCGCACACACGCACGCACACAGAAACACACGGTGAACGAAAAGTGTCTTAAATCGTGCACTCTGACCAAAGTGTTACACTTTTTCGGTGCACCTGCACCGGACCCCTCGAGTATTTTGTACCGAAACGCGCGCACACACGCGGCGACAACACCCGACCTCACAATGTTGATTTTCGGTACAAAATCCACGTGAAAAAAGTCGCACTTTATCCGCCAATAACTTCCGCAGTTTTAATCGCACGAAAATGGTAGACCTATCAAACGAAGCCGAAGAGTCTCAGCTTTCGTTTTGCAATGTTTTTGGATCAATCCACGCACTCAAAGTTAGTGCAAAACTAACGCGCACTTATACTGTCGCCGCCATTTTGCGCCGCCATTTTGTAACCGTTACACACACAGACACGAATGATGCGTCAAACGATGGGTCCTTCAAATACGCATCCAACGATGTTTCGCTTGACTTTGTGGCTTGTTCACAACTCTTATTAAAATTAAAAAACCTTCCCGCGAAAAACTCCCCCCCCTTGAGGGGTGCGGGGATGAAATTTGGGTGGGGGGTCCGCGGTCAAGATCGAGGACGGCACACGTGGAACCAAGGCCCTAGCACGCGTGGCCTGGCTGGTACGGCCGATTTTCGCACTGAAACCCGCACACACGCACGCACACAGAAACACACGGTGAACGAAAAGTGTCTTAAATCGTGCACTCTGACCAAAGTGTTACACTTTCTCGGTGCACCTGCACCGGACCCCTCGAGTATTTTGTACCGAAACACGCGCACACACGCGGCGACAACACCACATCGGGCGCAAACTCGGACTTTGCCCCGGCGACACACGCGGCGACAACACCCGACCTCACAATGTTGATTTTCGGTACAAAATCCACGTGACAAAAATCGCACTTTATCCGCCAATAACTTCCGCAGTTTTTATCGCACAAAAATGGTAGACCTATCAAACGAAGCCGAAGAGTCTCAGCTTTCGTTTTGCAATGTTTTTGGATCAATCCACGCACTCAAAGTTAGTGCAAAACTAACGCGCACTTATACTGTCGCCGCCATTTTGCGCCGCCATTTTGTAACCGTTACACACACAGACACGAATGATGCGTCAAACGATGGGTCCTTCAAATACGCATCCAACGATGTATCGCTTGACTTCGTGGCTCGTTCACAACTCTTATTAAAATTAAAAAACCTTCCCGCGAAAAACTCCCCCCCCTTGAGGGGTGCGGGGGTGAAAATTGGGTGGGGGGTCCGCGGTCAAGATCGGGGACGGCACACGTGGAACCAAGGCCCTGGCACGCGTGGCCTGGCTGGTACGGCCGATTTTCGCACTGAAACCCACACACACGCACGCACACAGAAACACACGGTGAACGAAAAGTGTCTTAAATCGGGCACTCTGACCAAAGTGTTACACTTTTTCGGTGCACCCGCACCGGACCCCTCGAGTATTTTGTACCGAAACACGCGCACACACGCGGCGACAACACCCGACCTCACAATGTTGATTTTCGGTACAAAATCCACGTGACAAAAATCGCACTTTATCCGCCAATAACTTCCGCAGTTTTTATCGCACAAAAATGGTAGACCTATCAAACGAAGCCGAAGAGTCTCAGCTTTCGTTTTGCAATGTTTTTGGATCAATCCACGCACTCAAAGTTAGTGCAAAACTAACGCGCACTTATACTGTCGCCGCCATTTTGCGCCGCCATTTTGTAACCGTTACACACACAGACACGAATGATGCGTCAAACGATGGGTCCTTCAAATACGCATCCAACGATGTTTCGCTTGACTTTGTGGCTCGTTTACAACTCTTATTAAAATTAAAAAACCTTCCCGCGAAAAACTTCTCCCCCTTGAGGGGTAGGGGGGTGAAAATTGGGTGGGGGGTCCACGGTCAAGATCGGGGACGGCACACGTGGAACCAAGGCCCTGGCACGCTTGGCCTGGCTGGTACGGCCGATTTTCGCACTGAAACCCGCACACACGCACGCACACAGAAACACACGGTGAACGAAAAGTGTCTTAAATCGTGCACTCTGCCCAAAGTGTTACACTTTTTCGGTGCACCTGCACCGGACCCCTCGAGTATTTTGTACCGAAACACGCGCACACACGCGGCGACAACACCACATCGGGCGCAAACTCGGACTTTGCCCCGGCGACACACGCGGCGACAACACCCGACCTCACAATGTTGATTTTCGGTACAAAATCCACGTGAAAAAAATCGCACTTTATCCGCCAATAACTTCCGCAGTTTTTATCGCACAAAAATGGCAGACCTATCAAACGAAGCCGAAGAGTCTCAGCTTTCGTTTTGCAATGTTTTTGGATCAATCCACGCACTCAAAGTTAGTGCAAAACTAACGCGCACTTATACTGTCGCCGCCATTTTGCGCCGCCATTTTGTAACCGTTACACACACAGACACGAATGATGCGTCAAACGATGGGTCCTTCAAATACGCATCCAACGATGTTTCGCTTGACTTTGTGGCTCGTTCACAACTCTTATTAAAATTAAAAAACCTTCCCGCGAAAAACTCCCCCCCCTTGAGGGGTGCGGGGGTGAAAATTGGGTGGGGGGTCCGCGGTGAGGATCGGGGACGGCACACGTGGAACCAAGGCCCTAGCACGCGTGGCCTGGCTGGTACGGCCGATTTTCGCACTGAAACCCGCACACACGCACGCACACAGAAACACACGGTGAACGAAAAGTGTCTTAAATCGGGCACTTTGCCCAAAGTGTTACACTTTTTCGGTGCACCTGCACCGGACCCCTCGAGTATTTTGTACCGAAACACGCGCACACACGCGGCGACAACACCACATCGGGCGCAAACTCGGACTTTGCCCCGGCGACACACGCGGCGACAACACCCGACCTCACAATGTTGATTTTCGGTACAAAATCCACGTGACAAAAATCGCACTTTATCCGCCAATAACTTCCGCAGTTTTTATCGCACAAAAATGGCAGACCTATCAAACGAAGCCGAAGAGTCTCAGCTTTCGTTTTGCAATGTTTTTGGATCAATCCACGCACTCAAAGTTAGTGCAAAACTAACGCGCACTTATAATGTCGCCGCCATTTTGCGCCGCCATTTTGTAACCGTTACACACACAGACACGAATGATGCGTCAAACGATGGGTCCTTCAAATACGCATCCAACGATGTATCGCTTGACTTCGTGGCTCGTTCACAACTCTTATTAAAATTAAAAAACCTTCCCGCGAAAAACTTCTCCCCCTTGAGGGGTAGGGGGGTGAAAATTGGGTGGGGGGTCCACGGTCAAGATCGGGGACGGCACACGTGGAACCAAGGCCCTGGCACGCTTGGCCTGGCTGGTACGGCCGATTTTCGCACTAAAACCCGCACACACACGCACGCACACAGAAACACACGGTGAACGAAAAGTGTCTTAAATCGTGCACTCTGACCAAAGTGTTACACTTTTTCGGTGCACCTGCACCGGACCCCTCGAGTATTTTGTACCGAAACGCGCGCACACACGCGGCGACAACACCACATCGGGCGCAAACTCGGACTTTGCCCCGGCGACACACGCGGCGACAACACCCGACCTCACAATGTTGATTTTCGGTACAAAATCCACGTGACAAAAATCGCACTTTATCCGCCAATAACTTCCGCAGTTTTTATCGCACAAAAATGGCAGACCTATCAAACGAAGCCGAAGAGTCTCAGCTTTCGTTTTGCAATGTTTTTGGATCAATCCACGCACTCAAAGTTAGTGCAAAACTAACGCGCACTTATAATGTCGCCGCCATTTTGCGCCGCCATTTTGTAACCGTTACACACACAGACACGAATGATGCGTCAAACGATGGGTCCTTCAAATACGCATCCAACGATGTATCGCTTGACTTCGTGGCTCGTTCACAACTCTTATTAAAATTAAAAAACCTTCCCGCGAAAAACTTCTCCCCCTTGAGGGGTAGGGGGGTGAAAATTGGGTGGGGGGTCCACGGTCAAGATCGGGGACGGCACACGTGGAACCAAGGCCCTAGCACCCCTGGCCTGGCTGGTACGGCCGATTTTCGCACTGAAACCCGCACACACACGCACGCACACAGAAACACACGGTAAACGAAAAGTGTCTTAAATCGTGCACTCTGACCAAAGTGTTACACTTTTTCGGTGCACCTGCACCGGACCCCTCGAGTATTTTGTACCGAAACACGCGCACACACGCGGCGACAACACCCGACCTCACAATGTTGATTTTCGGTACAAAATCCACGTGAAAAAAATCGCACTTTATCCGCCAATAACTTCCGCAGTTTTTATCGCACAAAAATGGCAGACCTATCAAACGAAGCCGAAGAGTCTCAGCTTTCGTTTTGCAATGTTTTTGGATCAATCCACGCACTCAAAGTTAGTGCAAAACTAACGCGCACTTATAATGTCGCCGCCATTTTGCGCCGCCATTTTGTAACCGTTACACACACAGACACGAATGATGCGTCAAACGATGGGTCCTTCAAATACGCATCCAACGATGTATCGCTTGACTTCGTGGCTCGTTCACAACTCTTATTAAAATTAAAAAACCTTCCCGCGAAAAACTTCTCCCCCTTGAGGGGTAGGGGGGTGAAATTTGGGTGGGGGGTCCGCGGTCAAGATCGGGGACGGCACACGTGGAACCAAGGCCCTAGCACGCGTGGCCTGGCTGGTACGGCCGATTTTCGCACTGAAACCCGCACACACACGCACGCACACAGAAACACACGGTGAACGAAAAGTGTCTTAAATCGGGCACTCTGACCAAAGTGTTACACTTTTTCGGTGCACCTGCACCGGACCCCTCGAGTATTTTGTACCGAAACACGCGCACACACGCGGCGACAACACCCGACCTCACAATGTTGATTTTCGGTACAAAATCCACGTGAAAAAAATCGCACTTTGTCCGCCAATAACTTCCGCAGTTTTTATCGCACAAAAATGGCAGACCTATCAAACGAAGCCGAAGAGTCTCAGCTTTCGTTTTGCAATGTTTTTGGATCAATCCACGCACTCAAAGTTAGTGCAAAACTAACGCGCACTTATACTGTCGCCGCCATTTTGCGCCGCCATTTTGTAACCGTTACACACACAGACACGAATGATGCGTCAAACGATGGGTCCTTCAAATACGCATCCAACGATGTTTCGCTTGACTTTGTGGCTCGTTCACAACTCTTATTAAAATTAAAAAACCTTCCCGCGAAAAACTCCCCCCCCTTGAGGGGAGGGGGGGTGAAAATTGGTTGGGGGGTCCACGGTCAAGATCGGGGACGGCACACGTGGAACCAAGGCCCTGGCACGCTTGGCCTGGCTGGTACGGCCGATTTTCGCACTGAAACCCGCACACACGCACGCACACAGAAACACACGGTGAACGAAAAGTGTCTTAAATCGTGCACTCTGACCAAAGTGTTACACTTTTTCGGTGCACCTGCACCGGACCCCTCGAGTATTTTGTACCGAAACACGCGCACACACGCGGCGACAACACCCGACCTCACAATGTTGATTTTCGGTACAAAATCCACGTGAAAAAAATCGCACTTTATCCGCCAATAACTTCCGCAGTTTTTATCGCACAAAAATGGCAGACCTATCAAACGAAGCCGAAGAGTCTCAGCTTTCGTTTTGCAATGTTTTTGGATCAATCCACGCACTCAAAGTTAGTGCAAAACTAACGCGCACTTATAATGTCGCCGCCATTTTGCGCCGCCATTTTGTAACCGTTACACACACAGACACGAATGATGCGTCAAACGATGGGTCCTTCAAATACGCATCCAACGATGTATCGCTTGACTTCGTGGCTCGTTCACAACTCTTATTAAAATTAAAAAACCTTCCCGCGAAAAACTCCCCCCCCTTGAGGAGTGCGGGGGTGAAAATTGGGTGGGGGGTCCGCGGTCAAGATCGGGGACGGCACACGTGGAACCAAGGCCCTAGCACCCCTGGCCTGGCTGGTACGGCCGATTTTCGCACTGAAACCCGCACACACACGCACGCACACAGAAACACACGGTAAACGAAAAGTGTCTTAAATCGTGCACTCTGACCAAAGTGTTACACTTTTTCGGTGCACCTGCACCGGACCCCTCGAGTATTTTGTACCGAAACACGCGCACACACGCGGCGACAACACCACATCGGGCGCAAACTCGGACTTTGCCCCGGCGACACACGCGGCGACAACACCCGACCTCACAATGTTGATTTTCGGTACAAAATCCACGTGAAAAAAATCGCACTTTATCCGCTGATAACTTCCGCAGTTTTTATCGCACGAAAATGGTAGACCTATCGAACGAAGCCGAAGAGTCTCAGCTTTCGTTTTGCAATGTTTTTGGATCAATCCACGCACTCAAAGTTAGTGCAAAACTAACGCGCACTTATACTGTCGCCGCCATTTTGCGCCGCCATTTTGTAACCGTTACACACACAGACACGAATGATGCGTCAAACGATGGGTCCTTCAAATACGCATCCAACGATGTTTCGCTTGACTTTGTGGCTCGTTCACAACTCTTATTAAAATTAAAAAACCTTCCCGCGAAAAACTCCCCCCCCTTGAGGGGAGGGGGGGTGAAAATTGGTTGGGGGGTCCACGGTCAAGATCGGGGACGGCACACGTGGAACCAAGGCCCTGGCACGCTTGGCCTGGCTGGTACGGCCGATTTTCGCACTGAAACCCGCACACACGCACGCACACAGAAACACACGGTGAACGAAAAGTGTCTTAAATCGTGCACTCTGACCAAAGTGTTACACTTTCTCGGTGCACCTGCACCGGACCCCTCGAGTATTTTGTACCGAAACACGCGCACACACGCGGCGACAACACCCGACCTCACAATGTTGATTTTCGGTACAAAATCCACGTGAAAAAAATCGCACTTTATCCGCCAATAACTTCCGCAGTTTTTATCGCACAAAAATGGCAGACCTATCAAACGAAGCCGAAGAGTCTCAGCTTTCGTTTTGCAATGTTTTTGGATCAATCCACGCACTCAAAGTTAGTGCAAAACTAACGCGCACTTATAATGTCGCCGCCATTTTGCGCCGCCATTTTGTAACCGTTACACACACAGACACGAATGATGCGTCAAACGATGGGTCCTTCAAATACGCATCCAACGATGTATCGCTTGACTTTGTGGCTCGTTCACAACTCTTATTAAAATTAAAAAACCTTCCCGCGAAAAACTCCCCCCCCTTGAGGAGTGCGGGGGTGAAAATTGGGTGGGGGGTCCGCGGTCAAGATCGGGGACGGCACACGTGGAACCAAGGCCCTAGCACCCCTGGCCTGGCTGGTACGGCCGATTTTCGCACTGAAACCCGCACACACACGCACGCACACAGAAACACACGGTAAACGAAAAGTGTCTTAAATCGTGCACTCTGACCAAAGTGTTACACTTTTTCGGTGCACCTGCACCGGACCCCTCGAGTATTTTGTACCGAAACACGCGCACACACGCGGCGACAACACCACATCGGGCGCAAACTCGGACTTTGCCCCGGCGACACACGCGGCGACAACACCCGACCTCACAATGTTGATTTTCGGTACAAAATCCACGTGAAAAAAATCGCACTTTGTCCGCCAATAACTTCCGCAGTTTTTATCGCACAAAAATGGCAGACCTATCAAACGAAGCCGAAGAGTCTCAGCTTTCGTTTTGCAATGTTTTTGGATCAATCCACGCACTCAAAGTTAGTGCAAAACTAACGCGCACTTATAATGTCGCCGCCATTTTGCGCCGCCATTTTGTAACCGTTACACACACAGACACGAATGATGCGTCAAACGATGGGTCCTTCAAATACGCATCCAACGATGTATCGCTTGACTTCGTGGCTCGTTCACAACTCTTATTAAAATTAAAAAACCTTCCCGCGAAAAACTCCCCCCCCTTGAGGAGTGCGGGGGTGAAAATTGGGTGGGGGGTCCGCGGTCAAGATCGGGGACGGCACACGTGGAACCAAGGCCCTAGCACCCCTGGCCTGGCTGGTACGGCCGATTTTCGCACTGAAACCCGCACACACACGCACGCACACAGAAACACACGGTAAACGAAAAGTGTCTTAAATCGTGCACTCTGACCAAAGTGTTACACTTTTTCGGTGCACCTGCACCGGACCCCTCGAGTATTTTGTACCGAAACACGCGCACACACGCGGCGACAACACCACATCGGGCGCAAACTCGGACTTTGCCCCGGCGACACACGCGGCGACAACACCCGACCTCACAATGTTGATTTTCGGTACAAAATCCACGTGAAAAAAATCGCACTTTGTCCGCCAATAACTTCCGCAGTTTTTATCGCACAAAAATGGCAGACCTATCAAACGAAGCCGAAGAGTCTCAGCTTTCGTTTTGCAATGTTTTTGGATCAATCCACGCACTCAAAGTTAGTGCAAAACTAACGCGCACTTATACTGTCGCCGCCATTTTGCGCCGCCATTTTGTAACCGTTACACACACAGACACGAATGATGCGTCAAACGATGGGTCCTTCAAATACGCATCCAACGATGTATCGCTTGACTTCGTGGCTCGTTCACAACTCTTATTAAAATTAAAAAACCTTCCCGCGAAAAACTCCCCCCCCTTGAGGAGTGCGGGGGTGAAAATTGGGTGGGGGGTCCGCGGTCAAGATCGGGGACGGCACACGTGGAACCAAGGCCCTAGCACCCCTGGCCTGGCTGGTACGGCCGATTTTCGCACTGAAACCCGCACACACACGCACGCACACAGAAACACACGGTGAACGAAAAGTGTCTTAAATCGTGCACTCTGACCAAAGTGTTACACTTTTTCGGTGCACCTGCACCGGACCCCTCGAGTATTTTGTATCGAAACACGCGCACACACGCGGCGACAACACCCGACCTCACAATGTTGATTTTCGGTACAAAATCCACGTGAAAAAAATCGCACTTTATCCGCCAATAACTTCCGCAGTTTTTATCGCACAAAAATGGCAGACCTATCAAACGAAGCCGAAGAGTCTCAGCTTTCGTTTTGCAATGTTTTTGGATCAATCCACGCACTCAAAGTTAGTGCAAAACTAACGCGCACTTATAATGTCGCCGCCATTTTGCGCCGCCATTTTGTAACCGTTACACACACAGACACGAATGAGGCGTCAAACGATGGGTCCTTCAAATACGCATCCAACGATGTTTCGCTTGACTTTGTGGCTCGTTCACAACTCTTATTAAAATTAAAAAACCTTCCCGCGAAAAACTCCCCCCCCTTGAGGGGATGGGGGGTGAAAATTGGGTGGGGGGTCCGCGGTCAAGATCGAGGACGGCACACGTGGAACCAAGGCCCTAGCACGCGTGGCCTGGCTGGTACGGCCGATTTTCGCACTGAAACCCGCACACACGCACGCACACAGAAACACACGGTGAACGAAAAGTGTCTTAAATCGTGCACTCTGACCAAAGTGTTACACTTTTTCGGTGCACCTGCACCGGACCCCTCGAGTATTTTGTACCGAAACACGCGCACACACGCGGCGACAACACCACATCGGGCGCAAACTCGGACTTTGCCCCGGCGACACACGCGGCGACAACACCCGACCTCACAATGTTGATTTTCGGTACAAAATCCACGTGAAAAAAGTCGCACTTTATCCGCCAATAACTTCCGCAGTTTTTATCGCACAAAAATGGCAGACCTATCAAACGAAGCCGAAGAGTCTCAGCTTTCGTTTTGCAATGTTTTTGGATCAATCCACGCACTCAAAGTTAGTGCAAAACTAACGCGCACTTATACTGTCGCCGCCATTTTGTAACCGTTACACACACAGACACGAATGATGCGTCAAACGATGGGTCCTTCAAATACGCATCCAACGATGTTTCGCTTGACTTTGTGGCTCGTTCACAACTCTTATTAAAATTAAAAAACCTTCCCGCGAAAAACTCCCCCCCCTTGAGGGGATGGGGGGTGAAAATTGGGTGGGAGGTCCGCGGTCAAGATCGGGGACGGCACACGTGGAACCAAGGCCCTGGCACGCTTGGCCTGGCTGGTACGGCCGATTTTCGCACTGAAACCCGCACACACGCACGCACACAGAAACACACGGTGAACGAAAAGTGTCTTAAATCGTGCACTCTGCCCAAAGTGTTACACTTTTTCGGTGCACCTGCACCGGACCCCTCGAGTATTTTGTACCGAAACACGCGCACACACGCGGCGACAACACCACATCGGGCGCAAACTCGGACTCGGACTTTGCCCCGGCGACACACGCGGCGACAACACCCGACCTCACAATGTTGATTTTCGGTACAAAATCCACGTGAAAAAAATCGCACTTTATCCGCTGATAACTTCCGCAGTTTTTATCGCACAAAAATGGCAGACCTATCAAACGAAGCCGAAGAGTCTCAGCTTTCGTTTTGCAATGTTTTTGGATCAATCCACGCACTCAAAGTTAGTGCAAAACTAACGCGCACTTATAATGTCGCCGCCATTTTGCGCCGCCATTTTGTAACCGTTACACACACAGACACGAATGAGGCGTCAAACGATGGGTCCTTCAAATACGCATCCAACGATGTTTCGCTTGACTTTGTGGCTCGTTCACAACTCTTATTAAAATTAAAAAACCTTCCCGCGAAAAACTCCCCCCCCTTGAGGGGATGGGGGGTGAAAATTGGGTGGGGGGTCCGCGGTCAAGATCGGGGACGGCACACGTGGAACCAAGGCCCTGGCACGCGTGGCCTGGCTGGTACGGCCGATTTTCGCACTGAAACCCGCACACACGCACGCACACAGAAACACACGGTGAACGAAAAGTGTCTTAAATCGTGCACTCTGCCCAAAGTGTTACACTTTTTCGGTGCACCTGCACCGGACCCCTCGAGTATTTTGTACCGAAACACGCGCACACACGCGGCGACAACACCCGACCTCACAATGTTGATTTTCGGTACAAAATCCACGTGAAAAAAATCGCACTTTATCCGCTGATAACTTCCGCAGTTTTTATCGCACGAAAATGGTAGACCTATCGAACGAAGCCGAAGAGTCTCAGCTTTCGTTTTGCAATGTTTTTGGATCACTCCACGCACTCAAAGTTAGTGTCAAAACTAACGCGCACTTATAATGTCGGTTTTTGCGCCGCCATTTTGTAACCGTTACACACACAGACACGAATGATGCGTCAAACGATGGGTCCTTCAAATACGCATCCAACGATGTTTCGCTTGACTTTGTGGCTCGTTCACAACTCTTATTAAAATTAAAAAACCTTCCCGCGAAAAACTCCCCCCCCTTGAGGGGAGGGGGGGTGAAATTTGGGTGGGAGGTCCGCGGTCAAGATCGGGGACGGCACACGTGGAACCAAGGCCCTAGCACGCGTGGCCTGGCTGGTACGGCCGATTTTCGCACTGAAACCCGCACACACGCACGCACACAGAAACACACGGTGAACGAAAAGTGTCTTAAATCGTGCACTCTGCCCAAAGTGTTACACTTTTTCGGTGCACCTGCACCGGACCCCTCGAGTATTTTGTACCGAAACACGCGCACACACGCGGCGACAACACCCGACCTCACAATGTTGATTTTCGGTACAAAATCCACGTGAAAAAAATCGCACTTTATCCGCTGATAACTTCCGCAGTTTTTATCGCACAAAAATGGCAGACCTATCAAACGAAGCCGAAGAGTCTCAGCTTTCGTTTTGCAATGTTTTTGGATCAATCCACGCACTCAAAGTTAGTGCAAAACTAACGCGCACTTATAATGTCGCCGCCATTTTGCGCCGCCATTTTGTAACCGTTACACACACAGACACGAATGAGGCGTCAAACGATGGGTCCTTCAAATACGCATCCAACGATGTTTCGCTTGACTTTGTGGCTCGTTCACAACTCTTATTAAAATTAAAAAACCTTCCCGCGAAAAACTCCCCCCCCTTGAGGGGAGGGGGGGTGAAATTTGGGTGGGAGGTCCGCGGTCAAGATCGGGGACGGCACACGTGGAACCAAGGCCCTAGCACGCGTGGCCTGGCTGGTACGGCCGATTTTCGCACTGAAACCCGCACACACGCACGCACACAGAAACACACGGTGAACGAAAAGTGTCTTAAATCGTGCACTCTGCCCAAAGTGTTACACTTTTTCGGTGCACCTGCACCGGACCCCTCGAGTATTTTGTACCGAAACACGCGCACACACGCGGCGACAACACCCGACCTCACAATGTTGATTTTCGGTACAAAATCCACGTGAAAAAAATCGCACTTTATCCGCTGATAACTTCCGCAGTTTTTATCGCACAAAAATGGCAGACCTATCAAACGAAGCCGAAGAGTCTCAGCTTTCGTTTTGCAATGTTTTTGGATCAATCCACGCACTCAAAGTTAGTGCAAAACTAACGCGCACTTATAATGTCGCCGCCATTTTGCGCCGCCATTTTGTAACCGTTACACACACAGACACGAATGAGGCGTCAAACGATGGGTCCTTCAAATACGCATCCAACGATGTTTCGCTTGACTTTGTGGCTCGTTCACAACTCTTATTAAAATTAAAAAACCTTCCCGCGAAAAACTCCCCCCCCTTGAGGGGATGGGGGGTGAAAATTGGGTGGGGGGTCCGCGGTCAAGATCGGGGACGGCACACGTGGAACCAAGGCCCTGGCACGCGTGGCCTGGCTGGTACGGCCGATTTTCGCACTGAAACCCGCACACACGCACGCACACAGAAACACACGGTGAACGAAAAGTGTCTTAAATCGTGCACTCTGCCCAAAGTGTTACACTTTTTCGGTGCACCTGCACCGGACCCCTCGAGTATTTTGTACCGAAACACGCGCACACACGCGGCGACAACACCCGACCTCACAATGTTGATTTTCGGTACAAAATCCACGTGAAAAAAATCGCACTTTATCCGCTGATAACTTCCGCAGTTTTTATCGCACGAAAATGGTAGACCTATCGAACGAAGCCGAAGAGTCTCAGCTTTCGTTTTGCAATGTTTTTGGATCACTCCACGCACTCAAAGTTAGTGTCAAAACTAACGCGCACTTATAATGTCGGTTTTTGCGCCGCCATTTTGTAACCGTTACACACACAGACACGAATGATGCGTCAAACGATGGGTCCTTCAAATACGCATCCAACGATGTATCGCTTGACTTTGTGGCTCGTTCACAACTCTTATTAAAATTAAAAAACCTTCCCGCGAAAAACTCCCCCCCCTTGAGGGGATGGGGGGTGAAATTTGGGTGGGAGGTCCGCGGTCAAGATCGGGGACGGCACACGTGGAACCAAGGCCCTAGCACGCGTGGCCTGGCTGGTACGGCCGATTTTCGCACTGAAACCCGCACACACGCACGCACACAGAAACACACGGTGAACGAAAAGTGTCTTAAATCGTGCACTCTGACCAAAGTGTTACACTTTTTCGGTGCACCTGCACCGGACCCCTCGAGTATTTTGTACCGAAACACGCGCACACACGCGGCGACAACACCACATCGGGCGCAAACTAGGACTTTGCCCCGGCGACACACGCGGCGACAACACCCGACCTCACAATGTTGATTTTCGGTACAAAATCCACGTGAAAAAAATCGCACTTTATCCGCCAATAACTTCCGCAGTTTTTATCGCACGAAAATGGTAGACCCATCAAACGAAGCCGAAGAGTCTCAGCTTTCGTTTTGCAATGTTTTTGGATCAATCCACGCACTCAAAGTTAGTGCAAAACTAACGCGCACTTATACTGTCGCCGCCATTTTGCGCCGCCATTTTGTAACCGTTACACACACAGACACGAATGATGCGTCAAACGATGGGTCCTTCAAATACGCATCCAACGATGTTTCGCTTGACTTTGTGGCTCGTTCACAACTCTTATTAAAATTAAAAAACCTTCCCGCGAAAAACTCCCCCCCCTTGAGGGGATGGGGGGTGAAAATTGGGTGGGGGGTCCGCGGTCAAGATCGGGGACGGCACACGTGGAACCAAGGCCCTGGCACGCGTGGCCTGGCTGGTACGGCCGATTTTCGCACTGAAACCCGCACACACGCACGCACACAGAAACACACGGTGAACGAAAAGTGTCTTAAATCGTGCACTCTGCCCAAAGTGTTACACTTTTTCGGTGCACCTGCACCGGACCCCTCGAGTATTTTGTACCGAAACACGCGCACACACGCGGCGACAACACCCGACCTCACAATGTTGATTTTCGGTACAAAATCCACGTGAAAAAAATCGCACTTTATCCGCCAATAACTTCCGCAGTTTTTATCGCACGAAAATGGTAGACCCATCAAACGAAGCCGAAAAGTCTCAGCTTTCGTTTTGCAATGTTTTTGGATCACTCCACGCACTCAAAGTTAGTGTCAAAACTAACGCGCACTTATAATGTCGGTTTTTGCGCCGCCATTTTGTAACCGTTACACACACAGACACGAATGATGCGTCAAACGATGGGTCCTTCAAATACGCATCCAACGATGTTTCGCTTGACTTTGTGGCTCGTTCACAACTCTTATTAAAATTAAAAAACCCTCCCGCGAAAAACTCCCCCCCCTTGAGGGGTGCGGGGGTGAAAATTGGGTGGGGGGTCCGCGGTCAAGATCGGGGACGGCACACGTGGAACCAAGGCCCTAGCACGCGTGGCCTGGCTGGTACGGCCGATTTTCGCACTGAAACCCGCACACACGCACGCACACAGAAACACACGGTGAACGAAAAGTGTCTTAAATCGTGCACTCTGACCAAAGTGTTACACTTTTTCGGTGCACCTGCACCGGACCCCTCGAGTATTTTGTACCGAAACACGCGCACACACGCGGCGACAACACCCGACCTCACAATGTTGATTTTCGGTACAAAATCCACGTGAAAAAAATCGCACTTTATCCGCCAATAACTTCCGCAGTTTTTATCGCACGAAAATGGCAGACCTATCAAACGAAGCCGAAGAGTCTCAGCTTTCGTTTTGCAATGTTTTTGGATCAATCCACGCACTCAAAGTTAGTGCAAAACTAACGCGCACTTATAATGTCGGTTTTTGCGCCGCCATTTTGTAACCGTTACACACACAGACACGAATGATGCGTCAAACGATGGGTCCTTCAAATACGCATCCAACGATGTTTCGCTTGACTTTGTGGCTCGTTCACAACTCTTATTAAAATTAAAAAACCTTCCCGCGAAAAACTCCCCCCCCTTGAGGGGAGGGGGGGTGAAAATTGGGTGCGAGGTCCACGGTCAAGATCGGGGACGGCACACGTGGAACCAAGGCCCTGGCACGCTTGGCCTGGCTGGTACGGCCGATTTTCGCACTGAAACCCGCACACACGCACGCACACAGAAACACACGGTGAACGAAAAGTGTCTTAAATCGTGCACTCTGACCAAAGTGTTACACTTTTTCGGTGCACCTGCACCGGACCCCTCGAGTATTTTGTACCGAAACACGCGCACACACGCGGCGACAACACCACATCGGGCGCAACTCGGACTTTGCCCCGGCGACACACGCGGCGACAACACCCGACCTCACAATGTTGATTTTCGGTACAAAATCCACGTGAAAAAAATCGCACTTTATCCGCCAATAACTTCCGCAGTTTTTATCGCACAAAAATGGCAGACCTATCAAACGAAGCCGAAGAGTCTCAGCTTTCGTTTTGCAATGTTTTTGGATCAATCCACGCACTCAAAGTTAGTGTCAAAACTAACGCGCACTTATAATGTCGGTTTTTGCGCCGCCATTTTGTAACCGTTACACACACAGACACGAATGATGCGTCAAACGATGGGTCCTTCAAATACGCATCCAACGATGTTTCGTTTGACTTTGTGGCTCGTTCACAACTCTTATTAAAATTAAAAAACCTTCCCGCGAAAAACTCCCCCCCCTTGAGGGGATGGGGGGTGAAAATTGGGTGGGGGGTCCGCGGTCAAGATCGGGGACGGCACACGTGGAACCAAGGCCCTGGCACGCGTGGCCTGGCTGGTACGGCCGATTTTCGCACTGAAACCCGCACACACGCACGCACACAGAAACACACGGTGAACGAAAAGTGTCTTAAATCGTGCACTCTGACCAAAGTGTTACACTTTTTCGGTGCACCTGCACCGGACCCCTCGAGTATTTTGTACCGAAACACGCGCACACACGCGGCGACAACACCACATCGGGCGCAACTCGGACTTTGCCCCGGCGACACACGCGGCGACAACACCCGACCTCACAATGTTGATTTTCGGTACAAAATCCACGTGAAAAAAATCGCACTTTATCCGCCAATAACTTCCGCAGTTTTTATCGCACGAAAATGGCAGACCTATCAAACGAAGCCGAAGAGTCTCAGCTTTCGTTTTGCAATGTTTTTGGATCAATCCACGCACTCAAAGTTAGTGCAAAACTAACGCGCACTTATAATGTCGGTTTTTGCGCCGCCATTTTGTAACCGTTACACACACAGACACGAATGATGCGTCAAACGATGGGTCCTTCAAATACGCATCCAACGATGTTTCGCTTGACTTTGTGGCTCGTTCACAACTCTTATTAAAATTAAAAAACCTTCCCGCGAAAAACTCCCCCCCCTTGAGGGGTGCGGGGGTGAAATTTGGGTGGGGGGTCCGCGGTCAAGATCGGGGACGGCACACGTGGAACCAAGGCCCTGGCACGCGTGGCCTGGCTGGTACGGCCGATTTTCGCACTGAAACCCGCACACACGCACGCAAACAGAAACACACGGTGAACGAAAAGAGTCTTAAATCGTGCACTCTGACCAAAGTGTTACACTTTTTCGGTGCACCTGCACCGGACCCCTCGAGTATTTTGTACCGAAACACGCGCACACACGCGGCGACAACACCACATCGGGCGCAAACTCGGACTTTGCCCCGGCGACACACGCGGCGACAACACCCGACCTCACAATGTTGATTTTCGGTACAAAATCCACGTGAAAAAAATCGCACTTTATCCGCCAATAACTTCCGCAGTTTTTATCGCACAAAAATGGCAGACCTATCAAACGAAGCCGAAGAGTCTCAGCTTTCGTTTTGCAATGTTTTTGGATCAATCCACGCACTCAAAGTTAGTGCAAAACTAACGCGCACTTATAATGTCGGTTTTTGCGCCGCCATTTTGTAACCGTTACACACACAGACACGAATGATGCGTCAAACGATGGGTCCTTCAAATACGCATCCAACGATGTTTCGCTTGACTTTGTGGCTCGTTCACAACTCTTATTAAAATTAAAAAACCTTCCCGCGAAAAACTCCCCCCCCTTGAGGGGTGCGGGGGTGAAATTTGGGTGGGGGGTCCGCGGTCAAGATCGGGGACGGCACACGTGGAACCAAGGCCCTAGCACGCGTGGCCTGGCTGGTACGGCCGATTTTCGCACTGAAACCCGCACACACGCACGCACACAGAAACACACGGTGAACGAAAAGTGTCTTAAATCGTGCACTCTGCCCAAAGTGTTACACTTTCTCGGTGCACCTGCACCGGACCCCTCGAGTATTTTGTACCGAAACACGCGCACACACGCGGCGACAACACCCGACCTCACAATGTTGATTTTCGGTACAAAATCCACGTGAAAAAAATCGCACTTTATCCGCCAATAACTTCCGCAGTTTTTATCGCACAAAAATGGCAGACCTATCAAACGAAGCCGAAGAGTCTCAGCTTTCGTTTTGCAATGTTTTTGGATCAATCCACGCACTCAAAGTTAGTGCAAAACTAACGCGCACTTATAATGTCGCCGCCATTTTGCGCCGCCATTTTGCGCCGCCATTTTGTAACCGTTACACACACAGACACGAATGATGCGTCAAACGACGGGTCTTTCAAATACGCATCCAACGATGTTTCGCTTGACTTTGTGGCTCGTTCACAACTCTTATTAAAATTAAAAAACCTTCCCGCGAAAAACTCCCCCCCCTTGAGGGGTGCGGGGATGAAATTTGGGTGGGGGGTCCGCGGTCAAGATCGGGGACGGCACACGTGGAACCAAGGCCCTAGCGCCCCTGGCCTGGCTGGTAGGGCCGATTTTCCCCCTGAAACCCGCACACACGCACGCACACAGAAACACACGGTGAACGAAAAGTGTCTTAAATCGTGCACTCTGACCAAAGAGTTACACTTTTTCGGTGCACCTGCACCGGACCCCTCGAGTATTTTGTACCGAAACACGCGCACACACGCGGCGACAACACCACATCGGGCGCAAACTCGGACTTTGCCCCGACGACACACGCGGCGACAACACCCGACCTCACAATGTTGATTTTCGGTACAAAATCCACGTGAAAAAAATCGCACTTTATCCGCTGATAACTTCCGCAGTTTTTATCGCACAAAAATGGTAGACCTATCAAACGAAGCCGAAGAGTCTCAGCTTTCGTTTTGCAATGTTTTTGGATCAATCCACGCACTCAAAGTTAGTGCAAAACTAACGCGCACTTATAATGTCGCCGCCATTTTGCGCCGCCATTTTGCGCCGCCATTTTGTAACCGTTACACACACAGACACGAATGATGCGTCAAACGACGGGTCTTTCAAATACGCATCCAACGATGTTTCGCTTGACTTTGTGGCTCGTTCACAACTCTTATTAAAATTAAAAAACCTTCCCGCGAAAAACTACCCCCCCTTGAGGGGATGGGGGGTCCGCGGTCAAGATCGGGGACGGCACACGTGGAACCAAGGCCCTAGCGCCCCTGGCCTGGCTGGTAGGGCCGATTTTCCCCCTGAAACCCGCACACACGCACGCACACAGAAACACACGGTGAACGAAAAGTGTCTTAAATCGTGCACTCTGACCAAAGAGTTACACTTTTTCGGTGCACCTGCACCGGACCCCTCGAGTATTTTGTACCGAAACACGCGCACACACGCGGCGACAACACCACATCGGGCGCAAACTCGGACTTTGCCCCGACGACACACGCGGCGACAACACCCGACCTCACAATGTTGATTTTCGGAACAAAATCCACGTGAAAAAAATCGCACTTTATCCGCTGATAACTTCCGCAGTTTTTATCGCACAAAAATGGTAGACCTATCAAACGAAGCCGAAGAGTCTCAGCTTTCGTTTTGCAATGTTTTTGGATCAATCCACGCACTCAAAGTTAGTGCAAAACTAACGCGCACTTATAATGTCGCCGCCATTTTGCGCCGCCATTTTGCGCCGCCATTTTGTAACCGTTACACACACAGACACGAATGATGCGTCAAACGACGGGTCTTTCAAATACGCATCCAACGATGTTTCGCTTGACTTTGTGGCTCGTTCACAACTCTTATTAAAATTAAAAAACCTTCCCGCGAAAAACTCCCCCCCCTTGAGGGGTGCGGGGATGAAATTTGGGTGGGGGGTCCGCGGTCAAGATCGGGGACGGCACACGTGGAACCAAGGCCCTGGCACGCGTGGCCTGGCTGGTAGGGCCGATTTTCCCCCTGAAACCCGCACACACGCACGCACACAGAAACACACGGTGAACGAAAAGTGTCTTAAATCGTGCACTCTGACCAAAGAGTTACACTTTTTCGGTGCACCTGCACCGGACCCCTCGAGTATTTTGTACCGAAACACGCGCACACACGCGGCGACAACACCACATCGGGCGCAAACTCGGACTTTGCCCCGACGACACACGCGGCGACAACACCCGACCTCACAATGTTGATTTTCGGAACAAAATCCACGTGAAAAAAATCGCACTTTATCCGCTGATAACTTCCGCAGTTTTTATCGCACAAAAATGGTAGACCTATCAAACGAAGCCGAAGAGTCTCAGCTTTCGTTTTGCAATGTTTTTGGATCAATCCACGCACTCAAAGTTAGTGCAAAACTAACGCGCACTTATAATGTCGCCGCCATTTTGCGCCGCCATTTTGCGCCGCCATTTTGTAACCGTTACACACACAGACACGAATGATGCGTCAAACGACGGGTCTTTCAAATACGCATCCAACGATGTTTCGCTTGACTTTGTGGCTCGTTCACAACTCTTATTAAAATTAAAAAACCTTCCCGCGAAAAACTACCCCCCCTTGAGGGGATGGGGGGTCCGCGGTCAAGATCGGGGACGGCACACGTGGAACAAAGGCCCTGGCACGCGTGGCCTGGCTGGTACGGCCGATTTTCGCACTGAAACCCGCACACACACGCACGCACACAGAAACACACGGTGAACGAAAAGTGTCTTAAATCGTGCACTCTGACCAAAGTGTTACACTTTTTCGGTGCACCTGCACCGGACCCCTCGAGTATTTTGTACCGAAACACGCGCACACACGCGGCGACAACACCCGACCTCACAATGTTGATTTTCGGTACAAAATCCACGTGAAAAAAATCGCACTTTATCCGCCAATAACTTCCGCAGTTTTTATCGCACAAAAATGGCAGACCTATCAAACGAAGCCGAAGAGTCTCAGCTTTCGTTTTGCAATGTTTTTGGATCAATCCACGCACTCAAAGTTAGTGCAAAACTAACGCGCACTTATAATGTCGGTTTTTGCGCCGCCATTTTGTAACCGTTACACACACAGACACGAATGATGCGTCAAACGATGGGTCCTTCAAATACGCATCCAACGATGTATCGCTTGACTTTGTGGCTCGTTCACAACTCTTATTAAAATTAAAAAACCTTCCCGCGAAAAACTCCCCCCCCTTGAGGGGAGGGGGGGTGAAAATTGGGTGCGAGGTCCACGGTCAAGATCGGGGATGGCACACGTGGAACCAAGGCCCTAGCACGCGTGGCCTGGCTGGTACGGCCGATTTTCGCACTGAAACCCGCACACACGCACGCACACAGAAACACACGGTGAACGAAAAGTGTCTTAAATCGTGCACTCTGCCCAAAGTGTTACACTTTCTCGGTGCACCTGCACCGGACCCCTCGAGTATTTTGTACCGAAACACGCGCACACACGCGGCGACAACACCACATCGGGCGCAAACTCGGACTTTGCCCCGACGACACACGCGGCGACAACACCCGACCTCACAATGTTGATTTTCGGTACAAAATCCACGTGACAAAAATCGCACTTTATCCGCCAATAACTTCCGCAGTTTTTATCGCACAAAAATGGCAGACCTATCAAACGAAGCCGAAGAGTCTCAGCTTTCGTTTTGCAATGTTTTTGGATCAATCCACGCACTCAAAGTTAGTGCAAAACTAACGCGCACTTATAATGTCGCCGCCATTTTGTAACCGTTACACACACAGACACGAATGATGCGTCAAACGATGGGTCCTTCAAATACGCATCCAACGATGTTTCGCTTGACTTTGTGGCTCGTTCACAACTCTTATTAAAATTAAAAAACCTTCCCGCGAAAAACTCCCCCCCCTTGAGGGGTGCGGGGATGAAATTTGGGTGGGGGGTCCGCGGTCAAGATCGGGGACGGCACACGTGGAACCAAGGCCCTAGCACGCGTGGCCTGGCTGGTACGGCCGATTTTCCCCCTGAAACCCGCACACACGCACGCACACAGAAACACACGGTGAACGAAAAGTGTCTTAAATCGTGCACTCTGCCCAAAGTGTTACACTTTCTCGGTGCACCTGCACCGGACCCCTCGAGTATTTTGTACCGAAACACGCGCACACACGCGGCGACAACACCCGACCTCACAATGTTGATTTTCGGTACAAAATCCACGTGAAAAAAATCGCACTTTATCCGCCAATAACTTCCGCAGTTTTTATCGCACAAAAATGGCAGACCTATCAAACGAAGCCGAAGAGTCTCAGCTTTCGTTTTGCAATGTTTTTGGAACAATCCACGCACTCAAAGTTAGTGCAAAACTAACGCGCACTTATAATGTCGCCGCCATTTTGCGCCGCCATTTTGTAACCGTTACACACACAGACACGAATGATGCGTCAAACGATGGGTCCTTCAAATACGCATCCAACGATGTTTCGCTTGACTTTGTGGCTCGTTCACAACTCTTATTAAAATTAAAAAACCTTCCCGCGAAAAACTCCCCCCCCTTGAGGGGAGGGGGGGTGAAAATTGGGTGCGAGGTCCACGGTCAAGATCGGGGATGGCACACGTGGAACCAAGGCCCTAGCACGCGTGGCCTGGCTGGTACGGCCGATTTTCGCACTGAAACCCGCACACACGCACGCACACAGAAACACACGGTGAACGAAAAGTGTCTTAAATCGTGCACTCTGCCCAAAGTGTTACACTTTCTCGGTGCACCTGCACCGGACCCCTCGAGTATTTTGTACCGAAACACGCGCACACACGCGGCGACAACACCCGACCTCACAATGTTGATTTTCGGTACAAAATCCACGTGAAAAAAATCGCACTTTATCCGCCAATAACTTCCGCAGTTTTTATCGCACGAAAATGGCAGACCTATCAAACGAAGCCGAAGAGTCTCAGCTTTCGTTTTGCAATGTTTTTGGATCAATCCACGCACTCAAAGTTAGTGCAAAACTAACGCGCACTTATAATGTCGGTTTTTGCGCCGCCATTTTGTAACCGTTACACACACAGACACGAATGATGCGTCAAACGATGGGTCCTTCAAATACGCATCCAACGATGTTTCGCTTGACTTTGTGGCTCGTTCACAACTCTTATTAAAATTAAAAAACCTTCCCGCGAAAAACTCCCCCCCCTTGAGGGGTAGGGGGGTGAAAATTGGGTAGGGGGTCCACGGTCAAGATCGGGGACGGCACACGTGGAACCAAGGCCCTAGCACGCGTGGCCTGGCTGGTACGGCCGATTTTCGCACTGAAACCCGCACACACGCACGCACACAGAAACACACGGTGAACGAAAAGTGTCTTAAATCGTGCACTCTGCCCAAAGTGTTACACTTTCTCGGTGCACCTGCACCGGACCCCTCGAGTATTTTGTACCGAAACACGCGCACACACGCGGCGACAACACCCGACCTCACAATGTTGATTTTCGGTACAAAATCCACGTGAAAAAAATCGCACTTTGTCCGCCAATAACTTCCGCAGTTTTTATCGCACAAAAATGGCAGACCTATCAAACGAAGCCGAAGAGTCTCAGCTCTCGTTTTGCAATGTTTTTGGATCAATCCACGCACTCAAAGTTAGTGCAAAACTAACGCGCACTTATACTGTCGGTTTTTGCGCCGCCATTTTGTAACCGTTACACACACAGACACGAATGATGCGTCAAACGATGGGTCCTTCAAATACGCATCCAACGATGTTTCGCTTGACTTTGTGGCTCGTTCACAACTCTTATTAAAATTAAAAAACCTTCCCGCGAAAAACTCCCCCCCCTTGAGGGGAGGGGGGGTGAAAATTGGGTGCGAGGTCCACGGTCAAGATCGGGGATGGCACACGTGGAACCAAGGCCCTAGCACGCGTGGCCTGGCTGGTACGGCCGATTTTCGCACTGAAACCCGCACACACGCACGCACACAGAAACACACGGTGAACGAAAAGTGTCTTAAATCGTGCACTCTGCCCAAAGTGTTACACTTTCTCGGTGCACCTGCACCGGACCCCTCGAGTATTTTGTACCGAAACACGCGCACACACGCGGCGACAACACCCGACCTCACAATGTTGATTTTCGGTACAAAATCCACGTGAAAAAAATCGCACTTTGTCCGCCAATAACTTCCGCAGTTTTTATCGCACAAAAATGGCAGACCTATCAAACGAAGCCGAAGAGTCTCAGCTTTCGTTTTGCAATGTTTTTGGAACAATCCACGCACTCAAAGTTAGTGCAAAACTAACGCGCACTTATAATGTCGCCGCCATTTTGCGCCGCCATTTTGTAACCGTTACACACACAGACACGAATGATGCGTCAAACGATGGGTCCTTCAAATACGCATCCAACGATGTTTCGCTTGACTTTGTGGCTCGTTCACAACTCTTATTAAAATTTAAAAACCTTCCCGCGAAAAACTCCCCCCCTTGAGGGGTAGGGGGGTGAAATTTGGGTGGGGGGTCCGCGGTCAGGATCGGGGACGGCACACGTGGAACCAAGGCCCTAGCGCCCCTGGCCTGGCTGGTAGGGCCGATTTTCCCCCTGAAACCCGCACACACGCACGCAAACAGAAACACACGGTGAACGAAAAGTGTCTTAAATCGTGCACTCTGACCAAAGAGTTACACTTTTTCGGTGCACCTGCACCGGACCCCTCGAGTATTTTGTACCGAAACGCGCGCACACACGCGGCGACAACACCACATCGGGCGCGAACTCGGACTTTGCCCCGGCGACACACGCGGCGACAACACCCGACCTCACAATGTTGATTTTCGGTACAAAATCCACGTGAAAAAAATCGCACTTTATCCGCTGATAACTTCCGCAGTTTTTATCGCACAAAAATGGTAGACCTATCAAACGAAGCCGAAGAGTCTCAGCTTTCGTTTTGCAATGTTTTTGGATCAATCCACGCACTCAAAGTTAGTGCAAAGCTAACGCGCACTTATACTGTCGCCGCCATTTTGTAACCGTTACACACACAGACACGAATGATGCGTCAAACGATGGGTCCTTCAAATACGCATCCAACGATGTTTCGCTTGACTTTGTGGCTCGTTCACAACTCTTATTAAAATTAAAAAACCTTCCCGCGAAAAACTCCCCCCCTTGAGGGGTGCGGGGATGAAATTTGGGTGGGGGGTCCGCGGTCAAGATCGGGGACGGCACACGTGGAACCAAGGCCCTAGCGCCCCTGGCCTGGCTGGTAGGGCCGATTTTCCCCCTGAAACCCGCACACACGCACGCACACAGAAACACACGGTGAACGAAAAGTGTCTTAAATCGTGCACTCTGACCAAAGAGTTACACTTTTTCGGTGCACCTGCACCGGACCCCTCGAGTATTTTGTACCGAAACGCGCGCACACACGCGGCGACAACACCACATCGGGCGCGAACTCGGACTTTGCCCCGGCGACACACGCGGCGACAACACCCGACCTCACAATGTTGATTTTCGGTACAAAATCCACGTGAAAAAAATCGCACTTTATCCGCTGATAACTTCCGCAGTTTTTATCGCACAAAAATGGCAGACCTATCAAACGAAGCCGAAGAGTCTCAGCTTTCGTTTTGCAATGTTTTTGGATCAATCCACGCACTCAAAGTTAGTGCAAAACTAACGCGCACTTATAATGTCGCCGCCATTTTGCGCCGCCATTTTGTAACCGTTACACACACAGACACGAATGATGCGTCAAACGATGGGTCCTTCAAATACGCATCCAACGATGTTTCGCTTGACTTTGTGGCTCGTTCACAACTCTTATTAAAATTAAAAAACCTTCCCGCGAAAAACTCCCCCCCCTTGAGGGGTGCGGGGATGAAATTTGGGTGGGGGGTCCGCGGTCAAGATCGGGGACGGCACACGTGGAACCAAGGCCCTAGCACGCGTGGCCTGGCTGGTACGGCCGATTTTCGCACTGAAACCCGCATACACACGCACGCACACAGAAACACACGGTGAACGAAAAGTGTCTTAAATCGTGCACTCTGACCAAAGTGTTACACTTTCTCGGTGCACCTGCACCGGACCCCTCGAGTATTTTGTACCGAAACACGCGCACACACGCGGCGACAACACCACATCGGGCGCAAACTCGGACTTTGCCCCGACGACACACGCGGCGACAACACCCGACCTCACAATGTTGATTTTCGGTACAAAATCCACGTGAAAAAAATCGCACTTTATCCGCCAATAACTTCCGCAGTTTTTATCGCACAAAAATGGCAGACCTATCAAACGAAGCCGAAGAGTCTCAGCTTTCGTTTTGCAATGTTTTTGGATCAATCCACGCACTCAAAGTTAGTGCAAAACTAACGCGCACTTATAATGTCGCCGCCATTTTGCGCCGCCATTTTGTAACCGTTACACACACAGACACGAATGATGCGTCAAACGATGGGTCCTTCAAATACGCATCCAACGATGTTTCGCTTGACTTTGTGGCTCGTTCACAACTCTTATTAAAATTTAAAAACCTTCCCGCGAAAAACTCCCCCCCTTGAGGGGATGGGGGGTGAAAATTGGGTGGGGGGTCCGCGGTCAAGATCGGGGACGGCACACGTGGAACCAAGGCCCTGGCACGCGTGGCCTGGCTGGTACGGCCGATTTTCGCACTGAAACCCGCACACACACGCACGCACACAGAAACACACGGTGAACGAAAAGTGTCTTAAATCGTGCACTCTGCCCAAAGTGTTACACTTTTTCGGTGCACCTGCACCGGACCCCTCGAGTATTTTGTACCGAAACACGCGCACACACGCGGCGACAACACCACATCGGGCGCGAACTCGGACTTTGCCCCGGCGACACACGCGGCGACAACACCCGACCTCACAATGTTGATTTTCGGTACAAAATCCACGTGAAAAAAAGTCGCACTTTATCCGCTGATAACTTCCGCAGTTTTTATCGCACAAAAATGGTAGACCTATCAAACGAAGCCGAAGAGTCTCAGCTTTCGTTTTGCAATGTTTTTGGATCAATCCGCGCACTCAAAGTTAGTGCAAAACTAACGCGCACTTATAATGTCGCCGCCATTTTGCGCCGCCATTTTGTAACCGTTACACACACAGACACGAATGATGCGTCAAACGATGGGTCCTTCAAATACGCATCCAACGATGTTTCGCTTGACTTTGTGGCTCGTTCACAACTCTTATTAAAATTAAAAAACCTTCCCGCGAAAAACTCCCCCCCCTTGAGGGGATGTGGGGTGAAAATTGGGTGGGGGGTCCGCGGTCAAGATCGGGGACGGCACACGTGGAACCAAGGCCCTAGCGCCCCTGGCCTGGCTGGTAGGGCCGATTTTCCCCCTGAAACCCGCACACACGCACGCACACAGAAACACACGGTGAACGAAAAGTGTCTTAAATCGTGCACTCTGACCAAAGAGTTACACTTTTTCGGTGCACCTGCACCGGACCCCTCGAGTATTTTGTACCGAAACACGCGCACACACGCGGCGACAACACCACATCGGGCGCAAACTCGGACTTTGCCCCGACGACACACGCGGCGACAACACCCGACCTCACAATGTTGATTTTCGGTACAAAATCCACGTGAAAAAAATCGCACTTTATCCGCTGATAACTTCCGCAGTTTTTATCGCACAAAAATGGCAGACCTATCAAACGAAGCCGAAGAGTCTCAGCTTTCGTTTTGCAATGTTTTTGGATCAATCCACGCACTCAAAGTTAGTGCAAAACTAACGCGCACTTATAATGTCGGTTTTTGCGCCGCCATTTTGTAACCGTTACACACACAGACACGAATGATGCGTCAAACGATGGGTCCTTCAAATACGCATCCAACGATGTTTCGCTTGACTTTGTGGCTCGTTCACAACTCTTATTAAAATCAAAAAACCTTCCCGCGAAAAACTTCTCCCCCTTGAGGGGTGCGGGGGTGAAAATTGGGTGGGGGGTCCGCGGTCAAGATCGGGGACGGCACACGTGGAACCAAGGCCCTGGCACGCGTGGCCTGGCTGGTACGGCCGATTTTCGCACTGAAACCCGCACACACACGCACGCACACAGAAACACACGGTGAACGAAAAGTGTCTTAAATCGTGCACTCTGCCCAAAGTGTTACACTTTTTCGGTGCACCTGCACCGGACCCCTCGAGTATTTTGTACCGAAACACGCGCACACACGCGGCGACAACACCCGACCTCACAATGTTGATTTTCGGTACAAAATCCACGTGAAAAAAATCGCACTTTATCCGCTGATAACTTCCGCAGTTTTTATCGCACAAAAATGGCAGACCTATCAAACGAAGCCGAAGAGTCTCAGCTTTCGTTTTGCAATGTTTTTGGATCAATCCACGCACTCAAAGTTAGTGCAAAACTAACGCGCACTTATAATGTCGGTTTTTGCGCCGCCATTTTGTAACCGTTACACACACAGACACGAATGATGCGTCAAACGATGGGTCCTTCAAATACGCATCCAACGATGTTTCGCTTGACTTTGTGGCTCGTTCACAACTCTTATTAAAATTAAAAAACCTTCCCGCGAAAAACTCCCCCCCCTTGAGGGGTGCGGGGGTGAAATTTGGGTGGGGGGTCCGCGGTCAAGATCGGGGACGGCACACGTGGAACCAAGGCCCTAGCACGCGTGGCCTGGCTGGTACGGCCGATTTTCGCACTGAAACCCGCACACACGCACGCACACAGAAACACACGGTGAACGAAAAGTGTCTTAAATCGTGCACTCTGCCCAAAGTGTTACACTTTCTCGGTGCACCTGCACCGGACCCCTCGAGTATTTTGTACCGAAACACGCGCACACACGCGGCGACAACACCCGACCTCACAATGTTGATTTTCGGTACAAAATCCACGTGAAAAAAATCGCACTTTATCCGCCAATAACTTCCGCAGTTTTTATCGCACAAAAATGGCAGACCTATCAAACGAAGCCGAAGAGTCTCAGCTTTCGTTTTGCAATGTTTTTGGATCAATCCACGCACTCAAAGTTAGTGCAAAACTAACGCGCACTTATAATGTCGCCGCCATTTTGCGCCGCCATTTTGCGCCGCCATTTTGTAACCGTTACACACACAGACACGAATGATGCGTCAAACGACGGGTCTTTCAAATACGCATCCAACGATGTTTCGCTTGACTTTGTGGCTCGTTCACAACTCTTATTAAAATTAAAAAACCTTCCCGCGAAAAACTCCCCCCCCTTGAGGGGTGCGGGGATGAAATTTGGGTGGGGGGTCCGCGGTCAAGATCGGGGACGGCACACGTGGAACCAAGGCCCTAGCGCCCCTGGCCTGGCTGGTAGGGCCGATTTTCCCCCTGAAACCCGCACACACGCACGCACACAGAAACACACGGTGAACGAAAAGTGTCTTAAATCGTGCACTCTGACCAAAGAGTTACACTTTTTCGGTGCACCTGCACCGGACCCCTCGAGTATTTTGTACCGAAACACGCGCACACACGCGGCGACAACACCACATCGGGCGCAAACTCGGACTTTGCCCCGGCGACACACGCGGCGACAACACCCGACCTCACAATGTTGATTTTCGGTACAAAATCCACGTGAAAAAAATCGCACTTTATCCGCTGATAACTTCCGCAGTTTTTATCGCACAAAAATGGTAGACCTATCAAACGAAGCCGAAGAGTCTCAGCTTTCGTTTTGCAATGTTTTTGGATCAATCCACGCACTCAAAGTTAGTGCAAAACTAACGCGCACTTATAATGTCGCCGCCATTTTGCGCCGCCATTTTGCGCCGCCATTTTGTAACCGTTACACACACAGACACGAATGATGCGTCAAACGACGGGTCTTTCAAATACGCATCCAACGATGTTTCGCTTGACTTTGTGGCTCGTTCACAACTCTTATTAAAATTAAAAAACCTTCCCGCGAAAAACTACCCCCCCTTGAGGGGATGGGGGGTCCGCGGTCAAGATCGGGGACGGCACACGTGGAACCAAGGCCCTAGCGCCCCTGGCCTGGCTGGTAGGGCCGATTTTCCCCCTGAAACCCGCACACACGCACGCACACAGAAACACACGGTGAACGAAAAGTGTCTTAAATCGTGCACTCTGACCAAAGAGTTACACTTTTTCGGTGCACCTGCACCGGACCCCTCGAGTATTTTGTACCGAAACACGCGCACACACGCGGCGACAACACCACATCGGGCGCAAACTCGGACTTTGCCCCGACGACACACGCGGCGACAACACCCGACCTCACAATGTTGATTTTCGGAACAAAATCCACGTGAAAAAAATCGCACTTTATCCGCTGATAACTTCCGCAGTTTTTATCGCACAAAAATGGTAGACCTATCAAACGAAGCCGAAGAGTCTCAGCTTTCGTTTTGCAATGTTTTTGGATCAATCCACGCACTCAAAGTTAGTGCAAAACTAACGCGCACTTATAATGTCGCCGCCATTTTGCGCCGCCATTTTGCGCCGCCATTTTGTAACCGTTACACACACAGACACGAATGATGCGTCAAACGACGGGTCTTTCAAATACGCATCCAACGATGTTTCGCTTGACTTTGTGGCTCGTTCACAACTCTTATTAAAATTAAAAAACCTTCCCGCGAAAAACTCCCCCCCCTTGAGGGGTGCGGGGATGAAATTTGGGTGGGGGGTCCGCGGTCAAGATCGGGGACGGCACACGTGGAACCAAGGCCCTGGCACGCGTGGCCTGGCTGGTAGGGCCGATTTTCCCCCTGAAACCCGCACACACGCACGCACACAGAAACACACGGTGAACGAAAAGTGTCTTAAATCGTGCACTCTGACCAAAGAGTTACACTTTTTCGGTGCACCTGCACCGGACCCCTCGAGTATTTTGTACCGAAACACGCGCACACACGCGGCGACAACACCACATCGGGCGCAAACTCGGACTTTGCCCCGACGACACACGCGGCGACAACACCCGACCTCACAATGTTGATTTTCGGAACAAAATCCACGTGAAAAAAATCGCACTTTATCCGCTGATAACTTCCGCAGTTTTTATCGCACAAAAATGGTAGACCTATCAAACGAAGCCGAAGAGTCTCAGCTTTCGTTTTGCAATGTTTTTGGATCAATCCACGCACTCAAAGTTAGTGCAAAACTAACGCGCACTTATAATGTCGCCGCCATTTTGCGCCGCCATTTTGCGCCGCCATTTTGTAACCGTTACACACACAGACACGAATGATGCGTCAAACGACGGGTCTTTCAAATACGCATCCAACGATGTTTCGCTTGACTTTGTGGCTCGTTCACAACTCTTATTAAAATTAAAAAACCTTCCCGCGAAAAACTACCCCCCCTTGAGGGGATGGGGGGTCCGCGGTCAAGATCGGGGACGGCACACGTGGAACCAAGGCCCTGGCACGCGTGGCCTGGCTGGTACGGCCGATTTTCGCACTGAAACCCGCACACACACGCACGCACACAGAAACACACGGTGAACGAAAAGTGTCTTAAATCGTGCACTCTGACCAAAGTGTTACACTTTTTCGGTGCACCTGCACCGGACCCCTCGAGTATTTTGTACCGAAACACGCGCACACACGCGGCGACAACACCCGACCTCACAATGTTGATTTTCGGTACAAAATCCACGTGAAAAAAATCGCACTTTATCCGCCAATAACTTCCGCAGTTTTTATCGCACAAAAATGGCAGACCTATCAAACGAAGCCGAAGAGTCTCAGCTTTCGTTTTGCAATGTTTTTGGATCAATCCACGCACTCAAAGTTAGTGCAAAACTAACGCGCACTTATAATGTCGGTTTTTGCGCCGCCATTTTGTAACCGTTACACACACAGACACGAATGATGCGTCAAACGATGGGTCCTTCAAATACGCATCCAACGATGTATCGCTTGACTTTGTGGCTCGTTCACAACTCTTATTAAAATTAAAAAACCTTCCCGCGAAAAACTCCCCCCCCTTGAGGGGAGGGGGGGTGAAAATTGGGTGCGAGGTCCACGGTCAAGATCGGGGATGGCACACGTGGAACCAAGGCCCTAGCACGCGTGGCCTGGCTGGTACGGCCGATTTTCGCACTGAAACCCGCACACACGCACGCACACAGAAACACACGGTGAACGAAAAGTGTCTTAAATCGTGCACTCTGCCCAAAGTGTTACACTTTCTCGGTGCACCTGCACCGGACCCCTCGAGTATTTTGTACCGAAACACGCGCACACACGCGGCGACAACACCACATCGGGCGCAAACTCGGACTTTGCCCCGACGACACACGCGGCGACAACACCCGACCTCACAATGTTGATTTTCGGTACAAAATCCACGTGACAAAAATCGCACTTTATCCGCCAATAACTTCCGCAGTTTTTATCGCACAAAAATGGCAGACCTATCAAACGAAGCCGAAGAGTCTCAGCTTTCGTTTTGCAATGTTTTTGGATCAATCCACGCACTCAAAGTTAGTGCAAAACTAACGCGCACTTATAATGTCGCCGCCATTTTGTAACCGTTACACACACAGACACGAATGATGCGTCAAACGATGGGTCCTTCAAATACGCATCCAACGATGTTTCGCTTGACTTTGTGGCTCGTTCACAACTCTTATTAAAATTAAAAAACCTTCCCGCGAAAAACTCCCCCCCCTTGAGGGGTGCGGGGATGAAATTTGGGTGGGGGGTCCGCGGTCAAGATCGGGGACGGCACACGTGGAACCAAGGCCCTAGCACGCGTGGCCTGGCTGGTACGGCCGATTTTCGCACTGAAACCCGCACACACGCACGCACACAGAAACACACGGTGAACGAAAAGTGTCTTAAATCGTGCACTCTGCCCAAAGTGTTACACTTTCTCGGTGCACCTGCACCGGACCCCTCGAGTATTTTGTACCGAAACACGCGCACACACGCGGCGACAACACCCGACCTCACAATGTTGATTTTCGGTACAAAATCCACGTGAAAAAAATCGCACTTTATCCGCCAATAACTTCCGCAGTTTTTATCGCACAAAAATGGCAGACCTATCAAACGAAGCCGAAGAGTCTCAGCTTTCGTTTTGCAATGTTTTTGGATCAATCCACGCACTCAAAGTTAGTGCAAAACTAACGCGCACTTATAATGTCGGTTTTTGCGCCGCCATTTTGTAACCGTTACACACACAGACACGAATGATGCGTCAAACGATGGGTCCTTCAAATACGCATCCAACGATGTTTCGCTTGACTTTGTGGCTCGTTCACAACTCTTATTAAAATTAAAAAACCTTCCCGCGAAAAACTCCCCCCCCTT
Source organism: Anopheles marshallii (assembly GCF_943734725.1). Lineage (NCBI taxonomy): Eukaryota > Metazoa > Arthropoda > Insecta > Diptera > Culicidae > Anopheles > Anopheles marshallii. The sequence continues at coordinate 35,309 of NW_026525904.1, read as the reverse complement.
GAGGGGTAGGGGGGTGAAAATTGGGTGGGTGGTCCACGGTCAAGATCGGGGACGGCACACGTGGAACCAAGGCCCTAGCACGCGTGGCCTGGCTGGTACGGCCGATTTTCGCACTGAAACCCGCACACACGCACGCACACAGAAACACACGGTGAACGAAAAGTGTCTTAAATCGTGCACTCTGCCCAAAGTGTTACACTTTTTCGGTGCACCTGCACCGGACCCCTCGAGTATTTTGTACCGAAACACGCGCACACACGCGGCGACAACACCCGACCTCACAATGTTGATTTTCGGTACAAAATCCACGTGAAAAAAATCGCACTTTGTCCGCCAATAACTTCCGCAGTTTTTATCGCACAAAAATGGCAGACCTATCAAACGAAGCCGAAGAGTCTCAGCTCTCGTTTTGCAATGTTTTTGGATCAATCCACGCACTCAAAGTTAGTGCAAAACTAACGCGCACTTATACTGTCGGTTTTTGCGCCGCCATTTTGTAACCGTTACACACACAGACACGAATGATGCGTCAAACGATGGGTCCTTCAAATACGCATCCAACGATGTTTCGCTTGACTTTGTGGCTCGTTCACAACTCTTATTAAAATTAAAAAACCCTCCCGCGAAAAACTCCCCCCCCTTGAGGGGAGGGGGGGTGAAAATTGGGTGGGAGGTCCGCGGTCAAGATCGGGGACGGCACACGTGGAACCAAGGCCCTAGCACGCGTGGCCTGGCTGGTACGGCCGATTTTCGCACTGAAACCCGCACACACGCACGCACACAGAAACACACGGTGAACGAAAAGTGTCTTAAATCGTGCACTCTGCCCAAAGTGTTACACTTTCTCGGTGCACCTGCACCGGACCCCTCGAGTATTTTGTACCGAAACACGCGCACACACGCGGCGACAACACCCGACCTCACAATGTTGATTTTCGGTACAAAATCCACGTGAAAAAAATCGCACTTTGTCCGCCAATAACTTCCGCAGTTTTTATCGCACAAAAATGGCAGACCTATCAAACGAAGCCGAAGAGTCTCAGCTTTCGTTTTGCAATGTTTTTGGAACAATCCACGCACTCAAAGTTAGTGCAAAACTAACGCGCACTTATAATGTCGCCGCCATTTTGCGCCGCCATTTTGTAACCGTTACACACACAGACACGAATGATGCGTCAAACGATGGGTCCTTCAAATACGCATCCAACGATGTTTCGCTTGACTTTGTGGCTCGTTCACAACTCTTATTAAAATTTAAAAACCTTCCCGCGAAAAACTCCCCCCCTTGAGGGGTAGGGGGGTGAAATTTGGGTGGGGGGTCCGCGGTCAGGATCGGGGACGGCACACGTGGAACCAAGGCCCTAGCGCCCCTGGCCTGGCTGGTAGGGCCGATTTTCCCCCTGAAACCCGCACACACGCACGCAAACAGAAACACACGGTGAACGAAAAGTGTCTTAAATCGTGCACTCTGACCAAAGAGTTACACTTTTTCGGTGCACCTGCACCGGACCCCTCGAGTATTTTGTACCGAAACGCGCGCACACACGCGGCGACAACACCACATCGGGCGCGAACTCGGACTTTGCCCCGGCGACACACGCGGCGACAACACCCGACCTCACAATGTTGATTTTCGGTACAAAATCCACGTGAAAAAAATCGCACTTTATCCGCTGATAACTTCCGCAGTTTTTATCGCACAAAAATGGTAGACCTATCAAACGAAGCCGAAGAGTCTCAGCTTTCGTTTTGCAATGTTTTTGGATCAATCCACGCACTCAAAGTTAGTGCAAAGCTAACGCGCACTTATACTGTCGCCGCCATTTTGTAACCGTTACACACACAGACACGAATGATGCGTCAAACGATGGGTCCTTCAAATACGCATCCAACGATGTTTCGCTTGACTTTGTGGCTCGTTCACAACTCTTATTAAAATTAAAAAACCTTCCCGCGAAAAACTCCCCCCCTTGAGGGGTGCGGGGGTGAAATTTGGGTGGGGGGTCCGCGGTCAAGATCGGGGACGGCACACGTGGAACCAAGGCCCTAGCGCCCCTGGCCTGGCTGGTAGGGCCGATTTTCCCCCTGAAACCCGCACACACGCACGCACACAGAAACACACGGTGAACGAAAAGTGTCTTAAATCGTGCACTCTGACCAAAGAGTTACACTTTTTCGGTGCACCTGCACCGGACCCCTCGAGTATTTTGTACCGAAACGCGCGCACACACGCGGCGACAACACCACATCGGGCGCGAACTCGGACTTTGCCCCGGCGACACACGCGGCGACAACACCCGACCTCACAATGTTGATTTTCGGTACAAAATCCACGTGAAAAAAATCGCACTTTATCCGCTGATAACTTCCGCAGTTTTTATCGCACAAAAATGGCAGACCTATCAAACGAAGCCGAAGAGTCTCAGCTTTCGTTTTGCAATGTTTTTGGATCAATCCACGCACTCAAAGTTAGTGCAAAACTAACGCGCACTTATAATGTCGCCGCCATTTTGCGCCGCCATTTTGTAACCGTTACACACACAGACACGAATGATGCGTCAAACGATGGGTCCTTCAAATACGCATCCAACGATGTTTCGCTTGACTTTGTGGCTCGTTCACAACTCTTATTAAAATTAAAAAACCTTCCCGCGAAAAACTCCCCCCCCTTGAGGGGTGCGGGGATGAAATTTGGGTGGGGGGTCCGCGGTCAAGATCGGGGACGGCACACGTGGAACCAAGGCCCTAGCACGCGTGGCCTGGCTGGTACGGCCGATTTTCGCACTGAAACCCGCATACACACGCACGCACACAGAAACACACGGTGAACGAAAAGTGTCTTAAATCGTGCACTCTGACCAAAGTGTTACACTTTCTCGGTGCACCTGCACCGGACCCCTCGAGTATTTTGTACCGAAACACGCGCACACACGCGGCGACAACACCACATCGGGCGCAAACTCGGACTTTGCCCCGACGACACACGCGGCGACAACACCCGACCTCACAATGTTGATTTTCGGTACAAAATCCACGTGAAAAAAATCGCACTTTATCCGCCAATAACTTCCGCAGTTTTTATCGCACAAAAATGGCAGACCTATCAAACGAAGCCGAAGAGTCTCAGCTTTCGTTTTGCAATGTTTTTGGATCAATCCACGCACTCAAAGTTAGTGCAAAACTAACGCGCACTTATAATGTCGCCGCCATTTTGCGCCGCCATTTTGTAACCGTTACACACACAGACACGAATGATGCGTCAAACGATGGGTCCTTCAAATACGCATCCAACGATGTTTCGCTTGACTTTGTGGCTCGTTCACAACTCTTATTAAAATTTAAAAACCTTCCCGCGAAAAACTCCCCCCCTTGAGGGGATGGGGGGTGAAAATTGGGTGGGGGGTCCGCGGTCAGGATCGGGGACGGCACACGTGGAACCAAGGCCCTGGCACGCGTGGCCTGGCTGGTACGGCCGATTTTCGCACTGAAACCCGCACACACACGCACGCACACAGAAACACACGGTGAACGAAAAGTGTCTTAAATCGTGCACTCTGCCCAAAGTGTTACACTTTTTCGGTGCACCTGCACCGGACCCCTCGAGTATTTTGTACCGAAACACGCGCACACACGCGGCGACAACACCACATCGGGCGCGAACTCGGACTTTGCCCCGGCGACACACGCGGCGACAACACCCGACCTCACAATGTTGATTTTCGGTACAAAATCCACGTGAAAAAAAGTCGCACTTTATCCGCTGATAACTTCCGCAGTTTTTATCGCACAAAAATGGTAGACCTATCAAACGAAGCCGAAGAGTCTCAGCTTTCGTTTTGCAATGTTTTTGGATCAATCCACGCACTCAAAGTTAGTGCAAAACTAACGCGCACTTATAATGTCGCCGCCATTTTGCGCCGCCATTTTGTAACCGTTACACACACAGACACGAATGATGCGTCAAACGATGGGTCCTTCAAATACGCATCCAACGATGTTTCGCTTGACTTTGTGGCTCGTTCACAACTCTTATTAAAATTAAAAAACCTTCCCGCGAAAAACTCCCCCCCCTTGAGGGGATGTGGGGTGAAAATTGGGTGGGGGGTCCGCGGTCAAGATCGGGGACGGCACACGTGGAACCAAGGCCCTAGCGCCCCTGGCCTGGCTGGTAGGGCCGATTTTCCCCCTGAAACCCGCACACACGCACGCACACAGAAACACACGGTGAACGAAAAGTGTCTTAAATCGTGCACTCTGACCAAAGAGTTACACTTTTTCGGTGCACCTGCACCGGACCCCTCGAGTATTTTGTACCGAAACACGCGCACACACGCGGCGACAACACCACATCGGGCGCAAACTCGGACTTTGCCCCGACGACACACGCGGCGACAACACCCGACCTCACAATGTTGATTTTCGGTACAAAATCCACGTGAAAAAAATCGCACTTTATCCGCCAATAACTTCCGCAGTTTTTATCGCACAAAAATGGCAGACCTATCGAACGAAGCCGAAGAGTCTCAGCTTTCGTTTTGCAATGTTTTTGGATCAATCCACGCACTCAAAGTTAGTGCAAAACTAACGCGCACTTATAATGTCGCCGCCATTTTGCGCCGCCATTTTGCGCCGCCATTTTGCGCCGCCATTTTGTAACCGTTACACACACAGACACGAATGATGCGTCAAACGACGGGTCTTTCAAATACGCATCCAACGATGTTTCGCTTGACTTTGTGGCTCGTTCACAACTCTTATTAAAATTAAAAAACCTTCCCGCGAAAAACTCCCCCCCTTGAGGGGTGCGGGGATGAAATTTGGGTGGGGGGTCCGCGGTCAAGATCGGGGACGGCACACGTGGAACCAAGGCCCTAGCGCCCCTGGCCTGGCTGGTAGGGCCGATTTTCCCCCTGAAACCCGCACACACGCACGCACACAGAAACACACGGTGAACGAAAAGTGTCTTAAATCGTGCACTCTGACCAAAGAGTTACACTTTTTCGGTGCACCTGCACCGGACCCCTCGAGTATTTTGTACCGAAACACGCGCACACACGCGGCGACAACACCACATCGGGCGCAAACTCGGACTTTGCCCCGACGACACACGCGGCGACAACACCCGACCTCACAATGTTGATTTTCGGTACAAAATCCACGTGAAAAAAATCGCACTTTATCCGCCAATAACTTCCGCAGTTTTTATCGCACAAAAATGGCAGACCTATCGAACGAAGCCGAAGAGTCTCAGCTTTCGTTTTGCAATGTTTTTGGATCAATCCGCGCACTCAAAGTTAGTGCAAAACTAACGCGCACTTATAATGTCGCCGCCATTTTGCGCCGCCATTTTGTAACCGTTACACACACAGACACGAATGATGCGTCAAACGATGGGTCCTTCAAATACGCATCCAACGATGTTTCGCTTGACTTTGTGGCTCGTTCACAACTCTTATTAAAATTAAAAAACCTTCCCGCGAAAAACTCCCCCCCTTGAGGGGTGCGGGGATGAAATTTGGGTGGGGGGTCCGCGGTCAAGATCGGGGACGGCACACGTGGAACCAAGGCCCTAGCGCCCCTGGCCTGGCTGGTAGGGCCGATTTTCCCCCTGAAACCCGCACACACGCACGCACACAGAAACACACGGTGAACGAAAAGTGTCTTAAATCGTGCACTCTGACCAAAGTGTTACACTTTTTCGGTGCACCTGCACCGGACCCCTCGAGTATTTTGTACCGAAACACGCGCACACACGCGGCGACAACACCACATCGGGCGCAAACTCGGACTTTGCCCCGGCGACACACGCGGCGACAACACCCGACCTCACAATGTTGATTTTCGGTACAAAATCCACGTGAAAAAAATCGCACTTTATCCGCCAATAACTTCAGCAGTTTTTATCGCACAAAAATGGCAGACCTATCAAACGAAGCCGAAGAGTCTCAGCTTTCGTTTTGCAATGTTTTTGGAACAATCCACGCACTCAAAGTTAGTGCAAAACTAACGCGCACTTATAATGTCGCCGCCATTTTGCGCCGCCATTTTGTAACCGTTACACACACAGACACGAATGATGCGTCAAACGATGGGTCTTTCAAATACGCATCCAACGATGTTTCGCTTGACTTTGTGGCTCGTTCACAACTCTTATTAAAATTAAAAAACCTTCCCGCGAAAAACTCCCCCCCTTGAGGGGTGCGGGGATGAAATTTGGGTGGGGGGTCCGCGGTCAAGATCGGGGACGGCACACGTGGAACCAAGGCCCTAGCGCCCCTGGCCTGGCTGGTAGGGCCGATTTTCCCCCTGAAACCCGCACACACACGCACGCACACAGAAACACACGGTGAACGAAAAGTGTCTTAAATCGTGCACTCTGACCAAAGTGTTACACTTTCTCGGTGCACCTGCACCGGACCCCTCGAGTATTTTGTACCGAAACACGCGCACACACGCGGCGACAACACCACATCGGGCGCAAACTCGGACTTTGCCCCGACGACACACGCGGCGACAACACCCGACCTCACAATGTTGATTTTCGGTACAAAATCCACGTGAAAAAAATCGCACTTTATCCGCCAATAACTTCCGCAGTTTTTATCGCACAAAAATGGCAGACCTATCAAACGAAGCCGAAGAGTCTCAGCTTTCGTTTTGCAATGTTTTTGGATCAATCCACGCACTCAAAGTTAGTGCAAAACTAACGCGCACTTATAATGTCGCCGCCATTTTGCGCCGCCATTTTGTAACCGTTACACACACAGACACGAATGATGCGTCAAACGATGGGTCTTTCAAATACGCATCCAACGATGTTTCGCTTGACTTTGTGGCTCGTTCACAACTCTTATTAAAATTAAAAAACCTTCCCGCGAAAAACTCCCCCCCTTGAGGGGTGCGGGGATGAAATTTGGGTGGGGGGTCCGCGGTCAAGATCGGGGACGGCACACGTGGAACCAAGGCCCTAGCGCCCCTGGCCTGGCTGGTAGGGCCGATTTTCCCCCTGAAACCCGCACACACGCACGCACACAGAAACACACGGTGAACGAAAAGTGTCTTAAATCGTGCACTCTGACCAAAGAGTTACACTTTTTCGGTGCACCTGCACCGGACCCCTCGAGTATTTTGTACCGAAACACGCGCACACACGCGGCGACAACACCACATCGGGCGCGAACTCGGACTTTGCCCCGGCGACACACGCGGCGACAACACCCGACCTCACAATGTTGATTTTCGGTACAAAATCCACGTGAAAAAAATCGCACTTTATCCGCTGATAACTTCCGCAGTTTTTATCGCACAAAAATGGTAGACCTATCAAACGAAGCCGAAGAGTCTCAGCTTTCGTTTTGCAATGTTTTTGGATCAATCCACGCACTCAAAGTTAGTGCAAAGCTAACGCGCACTTATACTGTCGCCGCCATTTTGTAACCGTTACACACACAGACACGAATGATGCGTCAAACGATGGGTCCTTCAAATACGCATCCAACGATGTTTCGCTTGACTTTGTGGCTCGTTCACAACTCTTATTAAAATTAAAAAACCTTCCCGCGAAAAACTCCCCCCCTTGAGGGGTTAAGGGGTGAAATTTGGGTGGGGGGTCCGCGGTCAAGATCGGGGACGGCACACGTGGAACCAAGGCCCTAGCGCCCCTGGCCTGGCTGGTAGGGCCGATTTTCCCCCTGAAACCCGCACACACGCACGCACACAGAAACACACGGTGAACGAAAAGTGTCTTAAATCGTGCACTCTGACCAAAGAGTTACACTTTTTCGGTGCACCTGCACCGGACCCCTCGAGTATTTTGTACCGAAACGCGCGCACACACGCGGCGACAACACCACATCGGGCGCAAACTCGGACTTTGCCCCGGCGACACACGCGGCGACAACACCCGACCTCACAATGTTGATTTTCGGTACAAAATCCACGTGAAAAAAATCGCACTTTATCCGCTGATAACTTCCGCAGTTTTTATCGCACAAAAATGGTAGACCTATCAAACGAAGCCGAAGAGTCTCAGCTTTCGTTTTGCAATGTTTTTGGATCAATCCACGCACTCAAAGTTAGTGCAAAGCTAACGCGCACTTATACTGTCGCCGCCATTTTGTAACCGTTACACACACAGACACGAATGATGCGTCAAACGATGGGTCCTTCAAATACGCATCCAACGATGTTTCGCTTGACTTTGTGGCTCGTTCACAACTCTTATTAAAATTAAAAAACCTTCCCGCGAAAAACTCCCCCCCCTTGAGGGGTGCGGGGATGAAATTTGGGTGGGGGGTCCGCGGTCAAGATCGGGGACGGCACACGTGGAACCAAGGCCCTAGCACGCGTGGCCTGGCTGGTACGGCCGATTTTCGCACTGAAACCCGCACACACGCACGCACACAGAAACACACGGTGAACGAAAAGTGTCTTAAATCGTGCACTCTGACCAAAGTGTTACACTTTCTCGGTGCACCTGCACCGGACCCCTCGAGTATTTTGTACCGAAACACGCGCACACACGCGGCGACAACACCACATCGGGCGCAAACTCGGACTTTGCCCCGACGACACACGCGGCGACAACACCCGACCTCACAATGTTGATTTTCGGTACAAAATCCACGTGAAAAAAATCGCACTTTATCCGCCAATAACTTCCGCAGTTTTTATCGCACAAAAATGGCAGACCTATCAAACGAAGCCGAAGAGTCTCAGCTTTCGTTTTGCAATGTTTTTGGATCAATCCACGCACTCAAAGTTAGTGCAAAACTAACGCGCACTTATAATGTCGCCGCCATTTTGCGCCGCCATTTTGCAACCGTTACACACACAGACACGAATGATGCGTCAAACGATGGGTCCTTCAAATACGCATCCAACGATGTTTCGCTTGACTTTGTGGCTCGTTCACAACTCTTATTAAAATTAAAAAACCTTCCCGCGAAAAACTCCCCCCCCTTGAGGGGGTGCGGGGGTGAAATTTGGGTGGGGGGTCCGCGGTCAGGATCGGGGACGGCACACGTGGAACTGAGGTCCTAGGTGGCCGTTTGTCGATTTTAACGCACTTTTTCACTTTACACGCACATTCACATAGACACGTCTACGGGAGCTCTGCAAAGCACTTCTGTTCACCTCGAAGGTTCGCTCGCAACTACCCCAGGGATAACTGGCTTTTTTTTTAACAAATGTCACCGTTTATTCAATAATAACATTGACAAAATCGGGACGTCCCCCCCGACAGCCGTTACCCGCGAGGGATGGGCTGCCGGGGGCCCTACTGCCTGTGTAGGCGTTCGCAACTTTCAGCCTTGGCGGCCTTTCGCCTTACATCCCAGCCTGATCTTAATAAGGTTGGGCGTTCGCGCCTCTTCTTTGCCATTACGGCCTGTCTTTCCATCTTAAATTAGATGGGCGTTCGCGCCTCTTTTGTGCCTATACGGTCTGTACTTTCATCTTACAATATAGATGGGCGTTCGCGCCTCGTTTGTGCCTTACGGCCTTGACTGCGTTTCCCTAGCCCAGTATGCTTAACGCTAGTGGGCGTTCGCGCCTCTTTTTTGCCTTTATGGCCTTTATCGTTCCCTAGTGCCCGCTAGGCTCGTCCTCCTCTTGGAATGCTTCCACACCAAACAGTGCCCAGAGGTAATCCAGGCAGTCTGGTGCTTCCGCGTTCGCTAGCCGATGTCTAGCTCTGTGACGCCTCACATTATCCCGCGTCCTAAGCCGATGTGCATCCCTCTCCGCTAGCTCTTCCGAGGATAGCAGTCGGCCATCCGGATGTACTGCCGGTGGAGGTGCCCCTCGCGCGGCCTGTCGTTCTCGTGTAAGCGCTCGACGCGCTTCATTCCGCCGCTCGTTTCGTGCCGCCACTGCCGCTTCGTGAGCCGCGTCAAGACGCTGCACCGCTGCCACCATTCCATCATTTGCACTCGTGGCCCGCTCGATGTACCACTCCTGCTGTAGTGTGGTGGTAATGATTTTGGCAGCTACACATGCGTCGCTCCACCTTTCTCGGCTACTAAGCAGGAGCGCCTGGAACGTGTCCGCCGTAGCAGGAAATTCGCTGTCCTCCCCGAGCAACCCTTGTCGCACGTCCGCGAAGCGTGGGCACTGGAAAAAGGCATGCTCTGCCGACTCCGGCACTCCCGGACACCTTCTACACTCCGCCGAGGGCGCCAGGTGACGCGAGTGCAGATACTCATGGAAGAAGCCATGCCCGGATAACACCTGCGCAAGGTAGAACGGCATGTCGTCATGACGTCTGGCCTTCCACAGCCCGATATCCGGTACGACCCTGTGTGTCCACCGCGTGTATCTGCTGGTTGGCTCCAGCTCGTCCCACATCGTTTGCCACTCAGCTAGAGTGGCCTGCCTCTCCAGCACATGCAGCTCCTTGAGACTAGTGCCCGTTTCCTGCTGCTTCCGGTAGCATCTGGCATCTTCTTTTACCTGGAGGCAGATGGGAACCACGCCCGCCAGGACCGTTGCCACCTCGTAGCGAACCGATATAAACGTGCGGGCAACGGGTCTCACGTACAAGTTCTGCACCCTGGTAAGCTTCCGGCGATTCCCTCGCACCATGTGGTCCTGTAGGATGACACCCAGGTACTTGATGGACTCTTTCGGCATTCTCTCCACTCCATTGATGGTGACCGGGTGACGAGAGTTTGCCCTTCGCATGGTGGAGATCATGACCAGCTCGGTCTTGGCCGGAGCAAGCTCAAGATGATGTGCCTCCATCCACGAGCTGATCAATGAAATGGCCTCTTCCGCCAAGGTAGCTGCCTCCTGTGGTGTTGTCCCGGCAGCTAGAACCACCAGGTCATCTGCAAACCCGACTGTTTCCACACCGTCCGGCAGTGTCAGCCGCAGAACGCCGTCATACATGTAAGAAGGAGAAGAGGCCGAAGGCAGGAGAGTAAGAGGGAAAGAACGGAGAGGAGTTGATAGGTTAGGTAAGAACAAAAATTGAAATTGTTATCAGTAGCGATTTGAACTTCAATAAAGAAACAAATCTCTCTCCTTACATTTGGGGGCTCAACCGGGATATGTCCCGCTCGTGACTTTAAAGAAGGGAGCCGATTAAGTGTGAATATCGCTGAGTGTGATATTACAGTGTGATATTATAATGCTGTGTGCGATATTATAATATCTACGTACAAGACTATTATAGCTGAGTGCATTGAAATAATAGTTGAGTGCAAAACTATACGCTGATTGCGTGCGGTTAAGTGTGAATATCGCTGAGTGTGATATTTCAGTGTGATATTATTATGCTGTGTGCGATATTATAATATCTACGTACAAGACTATTATAGCTGAGTGCATTGAAATAATAGTTGAGTGCAAAACTATACGCTGAGTGCGTGCGTGTGCAAAATACTATGGCGGAAGAACGTATTCCGTCCATGATTGAGGAGTTCACCCGTGCCGGTTTAGCGAAACGGTGCGTGGCGGAGGGATTCCCAGCAACGGGTACGAAAGAGGACATGGCACGTCTTCTGGTGGAAAGTGAAGTTAAGCTGTCCGAGATTGATCAGTCTACGACGGCCCCTTTTCTGGATGCTCTGCAGGAGGATTCGGAACTGAGAGAGGAACCGCTTCCCAAATTCGATTCAGCAGTCTCCTGTCCCTACTCTTTTAGAGACGTGGAGGAAGGGATTGAAGCATATAGCGCAGACGGCTCAACAGATCTAATCACGTGGTTTGCGGATTTTGACGAGATAGCTAGCTTAGCGCGCTGGTCCGATGGGCACAAATTCATTATGTGCCGGAAGAAATTGACTGGTGTGGCCAAGAGTTTTCTCGCAACCTTGCGCGGAGTGGTGACTTATGCTGCGCTGAAGAGAGCCTTGCTGGATGAATTCGCGACTGTGGTGAGAGCTAGCGATGTGTTTCGACAATTGGCTTCACGGAAAAAGAGAAAGGAGGAGTCGGCTCTTGAATTTATCTACTCGATGCAAAAACTTGCACAGTCCATCGATATCGAGGAAGACAGCCTATGTGAGTTCATCGTAGACGGTTTTTCAACCGACGAAACAACAAGAGCAATTCTATATGAAGCCACTACAATAGCTCAACTTAAACGAAAAATCGCGTTGAGAGAGCGGGCGGATGCAAAAGCTGAAACCGATAAGAAAAAACGTTCCGGATTTGTACAGACATCGAAGCAGCAGATAGAGATCCCGAATACGCGGAAAAAGAAATGCTACCTTTGTGGTCAAAGAGGGCATGTGGCTACTAGTTGTGCAGAAAAAACAAATGGATTAAAATGCTTCGGTTGTGGTGCGCGCGGACACAGGGCCAGTGAATGCGAAAAGAAACGCCCAGCCGTTTCAGGTGCAAACTTGGTGACGAACAGCAATGATACAACGGTAACTATTGAAATTGACGATTGTGTTCTGCTTGCTTTGTTTGACAGTGGCAGTGCATATAATATAATTTCCAATAAAGCATTCCAGCGTATCGGTGCTCCACGACTAGAGAACACAGCTATGACGTTCAACGGATTTGGGGGCACACTAACAAAAGCAATGGGCCGATTTTCAGTGGATGTGTGTGTGAACGCCCAACCATACACTAGCGTAGCGTTTTTCGTAGTGCCAGACGGAACCATGGCTTATGACGTTTTGCTAGGAAGAGAATCGCTGCAATTTTTTGACGTCGAAGTGACAAAAGATTGTGTAAAGACAATTCCGCGAGTCGCTGAGAAGGAAAGTGTGCCAGAAAGCAGTGTGTTGTTAGCAGAAGAGTTCCCGTCTGCCACCGATCCGGAAAACATGGTGCCGAGTTTGTTTGAAAATCAAGTAAAGCGGATGATCGAGAAGTGTAAGGTATCCGAAGAGAAACAACAAAAGGAATCACCTATAGCAATGACGATTACTACCAACGAGGGGGCAGTACCTTTTCGACAATCTCCGAGGCGTTTGTCTCCAACTGAGAGCGGTGTAGTGGAGCAACAAATCGAAAAGTGGTTGGAACAAGGGGTTATACAGAAATCAACGTCCGAATTTGCGAGCAGAGTGGTGATCGTAAAGAAAAAGAACGGCAGTTATCGCTTGTGCGTCGATTATCGGAAGCTCAATACAATGGTTTTGAAAGACGGTTTTCCGATCCCAGTTATAGAGGAAGTATTGGAAAAGTTGCAAACAGCTAAATTCTTTACGGTAATGGATTTGAAAAATGGATTTTTCCATGTACCAATAGATGAGAATAGTAGGAAATATACTGCGTTTGCTACAAAAACCGGGTTATATGAGTTTAAGAAAGCACCATTTGGTTTTTGCAATTCGCCAGCAGTTTTTATACGGTTTATTAATCACGTGTTTCAATCTCTAATTAACGAAAACGTGTTAGATCTTTACATGGACGATATTGTGATCCATGGCGTTACTCCGGAAGAATGTTTAGCGAAAATGGAATTAGTTTGTGATAGAATTTCGGAATATAGTTTAAAAGTAAACTGGGAAAAATGTGAATTTTTGCAACAGTCGATTGTATTTTTAGGTCATCGTGTTGAAAAAGGTACGATTTCACCCAGTGAAGAAAAAATAAGAGTAGTGAAGAATTTTAGCGTACCGAAAAACATAAAAGCGATACAAGCATTTTTAGGTTTAACGGGGTTCTTTCGAAAATTCATAAAAAACTATGCTATTATTGCTAGGCCACTAACGGACCTGTTAAAGAAAGATGTGTGTTTTCAAATGGGACCAACGGAATTAGATGCTTTCCAGAAGTTAAAACAAATGCTTGTAAGGGAACCGATTCTTAGATTATACGATCGTGACGCAGAAACACAAGTGCATACGGATGCATCTAAATATGGTTTTGGCGCAGTGTTGTTTCAGAAATTTGAAGAGAAATTTTACCCAGTTATGTTCTGGAGTAAAAAAACTACTCAAGGAGAAAGTAATCAGCATAGTTACATTTTGGAAGCTAAAGCTATTTTTCTTGCTGTGAAAAAATGGCGTCACTATCTGTTGGGAATTAGGTTTAAAATAATTACTGATTGCATAGCATTCAAACAAACAATCAAAAAGGATGATATACCAAGAGAAGTTACACAATGGGTAATATTTCTGCAGGATTTTGATTATGACGTCGAACACAGATCAGGTGAAAAATTGCGTCATGTAGATTGTTTGAGTAGATATCCCGAGCAAAACGTGATGTTAGTTTCCGAGGTTACAGCTCGCATAAAAAACCAACAGTCGAAGGACGAAACACTTAAAGCCATTATTGAGGTATTAAAAGAAAAACCATACGGTTCATACAAGATGAAAAGTGGAATACTTTACAATACGGTTGAAGGAAATGATTTGTTGGTTATTCCTAAGAATATGGAAAAACAGATTATACTAGATGCGCATAATGTGGGTCATTTCGCTAGTGTAAAAACCATGCATAGTATAAGCCAGCAATATTTTATACCGCACTTAGAGCACAAGGTCAAACAAGTAATCAATAGTTGCGTGAAATGCATTATGTATAATAAAAAGCTAGGTAAAAAAGAGGGACTCTTAAATCCCATTGACAAAGGATGTGTTCCTTTGCAAACCATTCATTTGGATCATATTGGACCGATGGATGCTACGACTAAACAATATAAGTACATATTGACAGTTGTTGATGGCTTTTCCAAATTCGTTTGGCTTTATGCTACAAAATCTACAGGTGTGGAAGAAGTTATATTGAAACTAAAAAGTTGGTCTGACATTTTTGGAGATCCTCAGAGGATTGTAACTGATCGTGGTACCGCATTTACTTCGAATTGTTTTGCAGATTATGTAAAAACTAGGCAAATAGAGCATGTTGTAAACACTACCGGTGTTCCAAGAGGAAACGGGCAAGCCGAAAGGGTTAACAGAGCAGTATTGTCCACATTGGCGAAACTAAGTTCCGAAGAACCATCTCGTTGGTATAAATCGATAGGATTAGTTCAACGCGCGCTAAATTCTCATTGGCATGCTACTATCAAGCAAACTCCATTTAATGTCATGTTTGGTGTTACAATGCGTAATTGCGACATAGGTCATTTACAAAAAATAATTGAAGTAGAAATGTACGAGACCTTTGAAAATGAAAGATCGGAAATGAGACAAGAAGCAAAAAATGCGATTGAGAAAGCTCAAATAGCGCATAAAAGAAACTTCGATAAGACACGAAAACCAACTATCGGATATAAGGTGGGCGACCTGGTAGCTATTAAACGGACCCAGTTTGTTACTGGTCGAAAATTAGCAAACGAATATTTAGGACCATATGAGATATTGAGCGTTAAGCGAAACGATCGCTATAAGGTACAAAAAGCGGCAAACTGCGAAGGCCCGAATAATACTACTACTAGCGTGGACTACATGAAATTATGGTCGTATGCGTTGAAAAATGATGATTTGGAATTAACTGATGAAGAATTGCAATGAACTAACAACCTTCCCTTGAGGGCAAGGGAGAGTCAGGAAAGACCGAGTGTAAGAAGGAGAAGAGGCCGAAGGCAGGAGAGTAAGAGAGAAAGAACGGAGAGGAGTTGATAGGTTAGGTAAGAACAAAAATTGAAATTGTTATCAGTAGCGATTTGAACTTCAATAAAGAAACAAATCTCTCTCCTTACATGAATATTTCACTTTTTCGTGTAAAACTTGAAAGAAGCTTCTCATCAAAATTTAACTTTTTCTGGCTCATTGGGAACAAGTCGGAATAAAAATTTTGTTTCGAAACCCACCAAAACTTCTGTTTTAGGCCCCAAAATGATAAAAAAATAAATACGAGATGGATTTTAAAAGTTTTTTGCACATGAATATTTCACTTTTTCGTGTAAAATTTGTAAAAAAAACTCCTCATCAAAATTTAACTTTTTCTGGCTCATTGGGAACGAGTCGGACTAAAACTTTTGATTCAAAACCCACCAAAACTTCTGTTTAAGGCCCCAAAATGATAAAAAGTTAAATACGAGATGGATTTTCAAAACTTTTTGGCACATGAATATTTTACTTTTTCGTGTAAAACTTGTAAAAAACTCCTCATCAAAATTTTACTTTTTCTGGCTCATTGGGAACGAGTCGGACTAAAACTTTTGATTCAAAACCCACTAAAACTTCTATTTAAGGCCCCAAAATGATAGAAAGTTAAATACGCAATGGATTTTCAAAACTTTTTGGCACATGAATATTTTACTTTTTTGTGTAAAACTTGTAAAAAACTCCTCATCAAAATTTAACTTTTTCTGGCTCATTGGGAACGAGTCGGACTAAAACTTTTGATTCAAAACCCACCAAAACTTCTGTTTAAGGCCCCAAAATGATAAAAAGTTAAATACGAGATGGATTTTTAAAACTTTTTTGCACATGAATATTTCACTTTTTCGTGTAAAACTTGAAAGAAGCTTCTCATCAAAATTTAACTTTTTCTGGCTCATTGGGAACAAGTCGGAATAAAAATTTTGTTTCGAAACCCACCAAAACTTCTGTTTTAGGCCCCAAAATGATAAAAAAATAAATACGAGATGGATTTTAAAAGTTTTTTGCACATGAATATTTCACTTTTTCGTGTAAAATTTGTAAAAAAAACTCCTCATCAAAATTTAACTTTTTCTGGCTCATTGGGAACGAGTCGGACTAAAACTTTTGATTCAAAACCCACCAAAACTTCTGTTTAAGGCCCCAAAATGATAAAAAGTTAAATACGAGATGGATTTTCATAACTTTTTTAAGACATGAATATTTCACTTTTTCGTGTAAAACTTGTAAAAAAAACTCCTCATCAAAATTTAACTTTTTCTGGCTCATTGGGAACGAGTCGGACTAAAACTTTTGATTCAAAACCCACTAAAACTTCTATTTAAGGCCCTAAAATGATAAAAAGTTAAATACGCAATGGATTTTCAAAACTTTTTGGCACATGAATATTTCACTTTTTCGTATAAAACTTGTAAAAAACTCCTCATCAAAATTTAACTTTTTTTGGCTCATTGGGAACGAGTCGGACTAAAACTTTTATTTCGAAACCCAACAAAACTTATGTTTCAGGCCCCAAAATGATAAAAAGTTAAATACGAGATGGATTTTCAAAACTTTTTTGCACATGAATATTTCACTTTTTCGTGTAAAACTTGTATGAAGCTTCTCATCAAAATTTAACTTTTTCTGGCTCATTGGGAACGAGTCGGATTGAAACTTTTGTTTCGAAACCCACCAAAACTTCTGTTTTAGGCCCCAAAATGATAAAAAGTTAAATACGAGATGGATATTCAAAACTTTTTTGCACATGAATATTTTACTTTTTCGTGTAAAACTTGTAAAAAACTCCTCATCAAAATTTAACTTTTTCTGGCTCATTGGGAACGAGTCGGATTGAAACTTTTGTTTCGAAACCCACCAAAACTTCTGTTTTAGGCCCCAAAATGATAAAAAGTTAAATACGAGATGGATATTCAAAACTTTTTTGCACATGAATATTTCACTTTTTCGTGTAAAACTTGAAAGAAGCTCTCATCAAAATTTAACTTTTTCTGGCTCATTGGGAACAAGTCGGAATAAAAATTTTGTTTCGAAACTCACCGAAACTTCTGATTTAGGCCCCAAAATGATAAAAAGTTAAATACGAGATGGATTTTCAAAATTTTGCACATTAAAATTTCACTTTTTCGTGTAAAACTTGTAAAAAACTCCTCATCAAAATTTAACTTTTTCCGGCGCATTGGGAACAAGTCGGACTAAAAATTTTGTTTCGAAATCCACCAAAACTTCTGTTTTAGGCCCCAAAATGATAAAAAGTTAAATACGAGATGGATTTTCAAAACTTTTTTGCATATTAATATTTCACCTTTTCGTGTAAAATTCGTAAAAAAACTCCTCATCAAAATGTAACTTTTTCTGGCTCATTGGGAACGAGTCGGACTAAAACTTTTGATTCAAAACCCACCAAAACTTCTGTTTAAGGCCCCAAAATGATGAAAAAATAAAAACGAAATGGATTTTCAAAACTTTTTTGCACATGAATATTTCACTTTTTCGTGTAAAACTAGAAAGAAGCTACTCATCAATATTTAACTTTTCCTGGCTCATTGGGAACAAGTCGGAAAAAAAAATTTGTTTCGAAACTCACCGAAACTTCTGATTTAGGCCCCAAAATGATAAAAAGTTAAATACGAGATGGATTTTCAAAATTTTGCACATTAAAATTTCACTTTTTCGTGTAAAACTTGTAAAAAACTCCTCATCAAAATTTAACTTTTTCTGGCTCATTGGAAACGAGTCGGTTTGGAACTTTTGTTTCGAAACCCACCAAAACTTCTGTTCTAGGCCCCAAAATGATAAAAAGTTAAATACGAGATGGATTTTCAAAACTTTTTTGCACATGAATATTTCACTTTTTCGTGTAAAACTTGTGAAAAACTCCTCATCAAAATTTAATTTTTCTGGCTCATTGGGAACGAGTCGGACTAAATTTTTTTTTTCAAAACGCACCAAAACTTCTGTTTTAGACCCCAAAAAGATAAAAAGTTAAATACGAGATGGATTTTCAAAACTTTTTTGCACATGAATATTTCACTTTTTCGTGTAAAACTTGTAAAAAACTCCTCATCAAAATTTTACTCTTTCTGGCTCATTGGGAACGAGTCGGACTAAAACTTTTGATTCAAAACCCACTAAAACTTCTATTTAAGGCCCCAAAATGATAAAAAGTTAAATACGCAATGGATTTTCAAAACTTTTTGGCACATGAATATTTCACTTTTTCGTATAAAACTTGTAAAAAACTCCTCATCAAAATTTAACTTTTTTTGGCTCATTGGGAACGAGTCGGACTAAAACTTTTATTTCGAAACCCAACAAAACTTATGTTTCAGGCCCCAAAATGATAAAAAGTTAAATACGAGATGGATTTTCAAAACTTTTTTGCACATGAATGTAAGAAGGAGAAGAGGCCGAAGGCAGGAGAGTAAGAGAGAAAGAACGGAGAGGAGTTGATAGGTTAGGTAAGAACAAAAATTGAAATTGTTATCAGTAGCGATTTGAACTTCAATAAAGAAACAAATCTCTCTCCTTACATGAATATTTCACTTTTTCGTGTAAAACTTGAAAGAAGCTTCTCATCAAAATTTAACTTTTTCTGGCTCATTGGGAACAAGTCGGAATAAAAATTTTGTTTCGAAACCCACCAAAACTTCTGTTTTAGGCCCCAAAATGATAAAAAAATAAATACGAGATGGATTTTAAAAGTTTTTTGCACATGAATATTTCACTTTTTCGTGTAAAATTTGTAAAAAAAACTCCTCATCAAAATTTAACTTTTTCTGGCTCATTGGGAACGAGTCGGACTAAAACTTTTGATTCAAAACCCACCAAAACTTCTGTTTAAGGCCCCAAAATGATAAAAAGTTAAATACGAGATGGATTTTCAAAACTTTTTGGCACATGAATATTTTACTTTTTCGTGTAAAACTTGTAAAAAACTCCTCATCAAAATTTTACTTTTTCTGGCTCATTGGGAACGAGTCGGACTAAAACTTTTGATTCAAAACCCACTAAAACTTCTGTTTAAGGCCCCAAAATGATAAAAAGTTAAATACGAGATTGATTTTCAAAACTTTTTTGGACATGAATATTTCACTTTTTCGTGTAAAACTTGTAAAAAACTCCTCATCAAAATTTTACTTTTTCTGGCTCATTGGGAACGAGTCGGACTAAAACTTTTGATTCAAAACCCACCAAAACTTCTGTTTAAGGCCCCAAAATGATGAAAAAATAAAAACGAAATGGATTTTCAAAACTTTTTTGCACATGAATATTTCACTTTTTCGTGTAAAACTAGAAAGAAGCTACTCATCAATATTTAACTTTTCCTGGCTCATTGGGAACAAGTCGGAAAAAAAATTTTGTTTCGAAACTCACCGAAACTTCTGATTTAGGCCCCAAAATGATAAAAAGTTAAATACGAGATGGATTTTCAAAATTTTGCACATTAAAATTTCACTTTTTCGTGTAAAACTTGTAAAAAACTCCTCATCAAAATTTAACTTTTTCTGGCTCATTGGAAACGAGTCGGATTGAAACTTTTGTTTCGAAACCCACCAAAACTTCTGTTCTAGGCCCCAAAATGATAAAAAGTTAAATACGAGATGGATTTTCAAAACTTTTTTGCACATGAATATTTCACTTTTTCGTGTAAAACTTGTGAAAAACTCCTCATCAAAATTTAATTTTTCTGGCTCATTGGGAACGAGTCGGACTAAATTTTTTTTTTCAAAACGCACCAAAACTTCTGTTTTAGACCCCAAAAAGATAAAAAGTTAAATACGAGATGGATTTTCAAAACTTTTTGGCACATGAATATTTCACTTTTTCGTATAAAACTTGTAAAAAACTCCTCATCAAAATTTAACTTTTTTGGCTCATTGGGAACGAGTCGGACTAAAACTTTTATTTCGAAACCCAACAAAACTTATGTTTCAGGCCCCAAAATGATAAAAAGTTAAATACGAGATGGATTTTCAAAACTTTTTTGCACATGAATGTAAGAAGGAGAAGAGGCCGAAGGCAGGAGAGTAAGAGGGAAAGAACGGAGAGGAGTTGATAGGTTAGGTAAGAACAAAAATTGAAATTGTTATCAGTAGCGATTTGAACTTCAATAAAGAAACAAATCTCTCTCCTTACATTTGGGGGCTCAACCGGGATATGTCCCGCTCGTGACTTTTAAGAAGTGAGCCGATTAAGTGTGAATATCGCTGAGTGTGATATTACAGTGTGATATTATTATGCTGTGTGCGATATTATAATATCTACGTACAAGACTATTATAGCTGAGTGCATTGAAATAATAGTTGAGTGCAAAACTATACGCTGAGTGCGTGCGGTTAAGTGTGAATATCGCTGAGTGTGATATTACAGTGTCATATTATAATGCTGTGTGCGATATTATAATATTTACGTACAATACTATTATAGCTGAGTGCATTGAAATAATAGTTGAGTGCAAAACTATACGCTGAGTGCGTGCGTGTGCAAAATACTATGGCGGAAGAACGTATTCTGTCCATGATTGAGGAGTTCACCCGTGCCGGTTTAGCGAAACGGTGCGTGGCGGAGGGATTCCCAGCAACGGGTACGAAAGAGGACATGGCACGTCTTCTGGTGGAAAGTGAAGTTAAGCTGTCCGAGATTGATCAGTCTACGACGGCCCCTTTTCTGGATGCTCTGCAGGAGGATTCGGAACTGAGAGAGGAACCGCTTCCCAAATTCGATTCAGCAGTCTCCTGTCCCTACTCTTTTAGAGACGTGGAGGAAGGGATTGAAGCATATAGCGCAGACGGCTCAACAGATCTAATCACGTGGTTTGCGGATTTTGACGAGATAGCTAGCTTAGCGCGCTGGTCCGATGGGCACAAATTCATTATGTGCCGGAAGAAATTGACTGGTGTGGCCAAGAGTTTTCTCGCAACCTTGCGCGGAGTGGTGACTTATGCTGCGCTGAAGAGAGCCTTGCTGGATGAATTCGCGACTGTGGTGAGAGCTAGCGATGTGTTTCGACAATTGGCTTCACGGAAAAAGAGAAAGGAGGAGTCGGCTCTTGAATTTATCTACTCGATGCAAAAACTTGCACTGTCCATCGATATCGAGGAAGACAGCCTATGTGAGTTCATCGCAGACGGTTTTTCAACCGACGAAACAACAAGAGCAATTCTATATGAAGCCACTACAATAGCTCAACTTAAACGAAAAATCGCGTTGAGAGAGCGGGCGGATGCAAAAGCTGAAACCGATAAGAAAAAACGTATCGGATTTGTACAGACATCGAAGCAGCAGATAGAGGTCCCGAATACGCGGAAAACGAAATGCTACCTTTGTGGTCAAACAGGGCATGTGGCTACTAGTTGTGCAGAAAAAACAAATGGATTAAAATGCTTCGGTTGTGGTGCGCGAGGACACAGGGCCAGTGAATGCGAAAAGAAACGCCCAGCCGTTTCAGGTGCAAACTTGGTGACGAACAGCAATGATACAACGGTAACTATTGAAATTGACGATTGTGTTCTGCTTGCTTTGTTTGACAGTGGCAGTGCATATAATATAATTTCCAATAAAGCATTCCAGCGTATCGGTGCTCCACGACTAGAGAACACAGCTATGACGTTCAACGGATTTGGGGGCACACTAACAAAAGCAATGGGCCGATTTTCAGTGGATGTGTGTGTGAACGCCCAACCATACACTAGCGTAGCGTTTTTCGTAGTGCCAGACGGAACCATGGCTTATGACGTTTTGCTAGGAAGAGAATCGCTGCAATTTTTTGACGTCGAAGTGACAAAAGATTGTGTAAAGACAATTCCGCGAGTCGCTGAGAAGGAAAGTGTGCCAGAAAGCAGTGTGTTGTTAGCAGAAGAGTTCCCGTCTGCCACCGATCCGGAAAACATGGTGCCGAGTTTGTTTGAAAATCAAGTAAAGCGGATGATCGAGAAGTGTAAGGTATCCGAAGAGAAACAACAAAAGGAATCACCTATAGCAATGACGATTACTACCAACGAGGGGGCAGTACCTTTTCGACAATCTCCGAGGCGTTTGTCTCCAACTGAGAGCGGTGTAGTGGAGCAACAAATCGAAAAGTGGTTGGAACAAGGGGTTATACAGAAATCAACGTCCGAATTTGCGAGCAGAGTGGTGATCGTAAAGAAAAAGAACGGCAGTTATCGCTTGTGCGTCGATTATCGGAAGCTCAATACAATGGTTTTGAAAGACGGTTTTCCGATCCCAGTTATAGAGGAAGTATTGGAAAAGTTGCAAACAGCTAAATTCTTTACGGTAATGGATTTGAAAAATGGATTTTTCCATGTACCAATAGATGAGAATAGTAGGAAATATACTGCGTTTGCTACAAAAACCGGGTTATATGAGTTTAAGAAAGCACCATTTGGTTTTTGCAATTCGCCAGCAGTTTTTATACGGTTCATTAATCACGTGTTTCAATCTCTAATTAACGAAAACGTGTTAGATCTTTACATGGACGATATTGTGATCCATGGCGTTACTCCGGAAGAATGTTTAGCGAAAATGGAATTAGTTTGTGATAGAATTTCGGAATATAGTTTAAAAGTAAACTGGGAAAAATGTGAATTTTTGCAACAGTCGATTGTATTTTTAGGTCATCGTGTTGAAAAAGGTACGATTTCACCCAGTGAAGAAAAAATAAGAGTAGTGAAGAATTTTAGCGTACCGAAAAACATAAAAGCGATACAAGCATTTTTAGGTTTAACGGGGTTCTTTCGAAAATTCATAAAAAACTATGCTATTATTGCTAGGCCACTAACGGACCTGTTAAAGAAAGATGTGTGTTTTCAAATGGGACCAACGGAATTAGATGCTTTCCAGAAGTTAAAACAAATGCTTGTAAGGGAACCGATTCTTAGATTATACGATCGTGACGCAGAAACACAAGTGCATACGGATGCATCTAAATATGGTTTTGGCGCAGTGTTGTTTCAGAAATTTGAAGAGAAATTTTACCCAGTTATGTTCTGGAGTAAAAAAACTACTCAAGGAGAAAGTAATCAGCATAGTTACATTTTGGAAGCTAAAGCTATTTTTCTTGCTGTGAAAAAATGGCGTCACTATCTGTTGGGAATTAGGTTTAAAATAATTACTGATTGCATAGCATTCAAACAAACAATCAAAAAGGATGATATACCAAGAGAAGTTACACAATGGGTAATATTTCTGCAGGATTTTGATTATGACGTCGAACACAGATCAGGTGAAAAATTGCGTCATGTAGATTGTTTGAGTAGATATCCCGAGCAAAACGTGATGTTAGTTTCCGAGGTTACAGCTCGCATAAAAAACCAACAGTCGAAGGACGAAACACTTAAAGCCATTATTGAGGTATTAAAAGAAAAACCATACGGTTCATACAAGATGAAAAGTGGAATACTTTACAATACGGTTGAAGGAAATGATTTGTTGGTTATTCCTAAGAATATGGAAAAACAGATTATACTAGATGCGCATAATGTGGGTCATTTCGCTAGTGTAAAAACCATGCATAGTATAAGCCAGCAATATTTTATACCGCACTTAGAGCACAAGGTCAAACAAGTAATCAATAGTTGCGTGAAATGCATTATGTATAATAAAAAGCTAGGTAAAAAAGAGGGACTCT
The DNA here is from genome assembly GCF_943734725.1 of Anopheles marshallii. Lineage (NCBI taxonomy): Eukaryota > Metazoa > Arthropoda > Insecta > Diptera > Culicidae > Anopheles > Anopheles marshallii. Next base: position 11,159 of record NW_026525904.1, on the reverse strand, counting down.
TAAATCCCATTGACAAAGGATGTGTTCCTTTGCAAACCATTCATTTGGATCATATTGGACCGATGGATGCTACGACTAAACAATATAAGTACATATTGACAGTTGTTGATGGCTTTTCCAAATTCGTTTGGCTTTATGCTACAAAATCTACAGGTGTGGAAGAAGTTATATTGAAACTAAAAAGTTGGTCTGACATTTTTGGAGATCCTCAGAGGATTGTAACTGATCGTGGTACCGCATTTACTTCGAATTGTTTTGCAGATTATGTAAAAACTAGGCAAATAGAGCATGTTGTAAACACTACCGGTGTTCCAAGAGGAAACGGGCAAGCCGAAAGGGTTAACAGAGCAGTATTGTCCACATTGGCGAAACTAAGTTCCGAAGAACCATCTCGTTGGTATAAATCGATAGGATTAGTTCAACGCGCGCTAAATTCTCATTGGCATGCTACTATCAAGCAAACTCCATTTAATGTCATGTTTGGTGTTACAATGCGTAATTGCGACATAGGTCATTTACAAAAAATAATTGAAGTAGAAATGTACGAGACCTTTGAAAATGAAAGATCGGAAATGAGACAAGAAGCAAAAAATGCGATTGAGAAAGCTCAAATAGCGCATAAAAGAAACTTCGATAAGACACGAAAACCAACTATCGGATATAAGGTGGGCGACCTGGTAGCTATTAAACGGACCCAGTTTGTTACTGGTCGAAAATTAGCAAACGAATATTTAGGACCATATGAGATATTGAGCGTTAAGCGAAACGATCGCTATAAGGTACAAAAAGCGGCAAACTGCGAAGGCCCGAATAATACTACTACTAGCGTGGACTACATGAAATTATGGTCGTATGCGTTGAAAAATGATGATTTGGAATTAACTGATGAAGAATTGCAATGAACTAACAACCTTCCCTTGAGGGCAAGGGAGAGTCAGGAAAGACCGAGTGTAAGAAGGAGAAGAGGCCGAAGGCAGGAGAGTAAGAGAGAAAGAACGGAGAGGAGTTGATAGGTTAGGTAAGAACAAAAATTGAAATTGTTATCAGTAGCGATTTGAACTTCAATAAAGAAACAAATCTCTCTCCTTACATGAATATTTCACTTTTTCGTGTAAAACTTGAAAGAAGCTTCTCAACAAAATTTAACTTTTTCTGGCTCATTGGGAACAAGTCGGAATAAAAATTTTGTTTCGAAACCCACCAAAACTTCTGTTTTAGGCCCCAAAATGATAAAAAAATAAATACGAGATGGATTTTAAAAGTTTTTTGCACATGAATATTTCACTTTTTCGTGTAAAATTTGTAAAAAAAACTCCTCATCAAAATTTAACTTTTTCTGGCTCATTGGGAACGAGTCGGACTAAAACTTTTGATTCAAAACCCACCAAAACTTCTGTTTAAGGCCCCAAAATGATAAAAAGTTAAATACGAGATGGATTTTCAAAACTTTTTGGCACATGAATATTTTACTTTTTCGTGTAAAACTTGTAAAAAACTCCTCATCAAAATTTTACTTTTTCTGGCTCATTGGGAACGAGTCGGACTAAAACTTTTGATTCAAAACCTACTAAAACTTCTATTTAAGGCCCCAAAATGATAAAAAGTTAAATACGCAATGGATTTTCAAAACTTTTTGGCACATGAATATTTCACTTTTTCGTATAAAACTTGTAAAAAACTCCTCATCAAAATTTAACTTTTTTTGGCTCATTGGGAACGAGTCGGACTAAAACTTTTATTTCGAAACCCAACAAAACTTATGTTTCAGGCCCCAAAATGATAAAAAGTTAAATACGAGATGGATTTTCAAAACTTTTTTGCACATGAATGTAAGAAGGAGAAGAGGCCGAAGGCAGGAGAGTAAGAGAGAAAGAACGGAGAGGAGTTGATAGGTTAGGTAAGAACAAAAATTGAAATTGTTATCAGTAGCGATTTGAACTTCAATAAAGAAACAAATCTCTCTCCTTACATGAATATTTCACTTTTTCGTGTAAAACTTGAAAGAAGCTTCTCATCAAAATTTAACTTTTTCTGGCTCATTGGGAACAAGTCGGAATAAAAATTTTGTTTCGAAACCCACCAAAACTTCTGTTTTAGGCCCCAAAATAATAAAAAAATAAATACGAGATGGATTTTAAAAGTTTTTTGCACATGAATATTTCACTTTTTCGTGTAAAATTTGTAAAAAAAACTCCTCATCAAAATTTAACTTTTTCTGGCTCATTGGGAACGAGTCGGACTAAAACTTTTGATTCAAAACCCACCAAAACTTCTGTTTTAGGCCCCAAAATGATAAAAAGTTAAATACGAGATGGATTTTCAAAACTTTTTGGCACATGAATATTTTACTTTTTCGTGTAAAACTTGTAAAAAACTCCTCATCAAAATTTTACTTTTTCTGGCTCATTGGGAACGAGTCGGACTAAAACTTTTGATTCAAAACCCACTAAAACTTCTATTTAAGGCCCCAAAATGATAAAAAGTTAAATACGCAATGGATTTTCAAAACTTTTTGGCACATGAATATTTTACTTTTTCGTGTAAAACTTGTAAAAAACTCCTCATCAAAATTTAACTTTTTCTGGCTCATTGGGAACGAGTCGGACCAAAACTTTTATTTCGAAACCCAACAAAACTTATGTTTCAGGCCCCAAAATGATAAAAAGTTAAATACGAGATGGATTTTCAAAACTTTTTTGCACATGAATATTTCACTTTTTCGTGTAAAACTTGAAAGAAGCTTCTCATCAAAATTTAACTTTTTCTGGCTCATTGGGAACAAGTCGGAATAAAAATTTTGTTTCGAAACCCACCAAAACTTCTGTTTTAGGCCCCAAAATGATAAAAAAATAAATACGAGATGGATTTTAAAAGTTTTTTGCACATGAATATTTCACTTTTTCGTGTAAAATTTGTAAAAAAAACTCCTCATCAAAATTTAACTTTTTCTGGCTCATTGGGAACGAGTCGGACTAAAACTTTTGATTCAAAACCCACCAAAACTTCTGTTTAAGGCCCCAAAATGATAAAAAGTTAAATACGAGATGGATTTTCAAAACTTTTTTGCACATGAATATTTCACTTTTTCGTGTAAAACTTGAAAGAAGCTTCTCATCAAAATTTAACTTTTTCTGGCTCATTGGGAACAAGTCGGAATAAAAATTTTGTTTCGAAACCCACCAAAACTTCTGTTTTAGGCCCCAAAATGATAAAAAAATAAATACGAGATGGAATTGAGAAACTTTTTTGCACATGAATATTTCACTTTTTCGTGTAAAACTTGTAAAAAAAACTCCTCATCAAAATTTAACTTTTTCTGGCTCATTGGGAACGAGTCGGACTAAAACTTTTGATTCAAAACCCACTAAAACTTCTATTTAAGGCCCTAAAATGATAAAAAGTTAAATACGCAATGGATTTTCAAAACTTTTTGGCACATGAATATTTCACTTTTTCGTATAAAACTTGTAAAAAACTCCTCATCAAAATTTAACTTTTTTTGGCTCATTGGGAACGAGTCGGACTAAAACTTTTATTTCGAAACCCAACAAAACTTATGTTTCAGGCCCCAAAATGATAAAAAGTTAAATACGAGATGGATTTTCAAAACTTTTTTGCACATGAATATTTCACTTTTTCGTGTAAAACTTGTATGAAGCTTCTCATCAAAATTTAACTTTTTCTGGCTCATTGGGAACGAGTCGGATTGAAACTTTTGTTTCGAAACCCACCAAAACTTCTGTTTTAGGCCCCAAAATGATAAAAAGTTAAATACGAGATGGATTTTCAAAACTTTTTTGCACATGAATATTTCACTTTTTCGTGTAAAACTTGAAAGAAGCTTCTCATCAAAATTTAACTTTTTCTGGCTCATTGGGAACAAGTCGGAATAAAAATTTTGTTTCGAAACTCACCGAAACTTCTGATTTAGGCCCCAAAATGATAAAAAGTTAAATACGAGATGGATTTTCAAAATTTTGCACATTAAAATTTCACTTTTTCGTGTAAAACTTGTAAAAAACTCCTCATCAAAATTTAACTTTTTCTGGCTCATTGGAAACGAGTCGGTTTGGAACTTTTGTTTCGAAACCCACTATAACTTCTGTTCTAGGCCCCAAAATGATAAAAAGTTAAATACGAGATGGATTTTCAAAACTTTTTTGCACATGAATATTTCACTTTTTCGTGTAAAACTTGTTAAAAACTCCTCATCAAAATTTTACTTTTTCTGGCTCATTGGGAACGAGTCGGACTAAAACTTTTGATTCAAAACCCACTAAAACTTCTATTTAAGGCCCCAAAATGATAAAAAGTTAAATACGCAATGGATTTTCAAAACTTTTTGGCACATGAATATTTCACTTTTTCGTATAAAACTTGTAAAAAACTCCTCATCAAAATTTAACTTTTTTTGGCTCATTGGGAACGAGTCGGACTAAAACTTTTATTTCGAAACCCAACAAAACTTATGTTTCAGGCCCCAAAATGATAAAAAGTTAAATACGAGATGGATTTTCAAAACTTTTTTGCACATGAATATTTCACTTTTTCGTGTAAAACTTGTATGAAGCTTCTCATCAAAATTTAACTTTTTCTGGCTCATTGGGAACGAGTCGGATTGAAACTTTTGTTTCGAAACCCACCAAAACTTCTGTTTTAGGCCCCAAAATGATAAAAAGTTAAATACGAGATGGATATTCAAAACTTTTTTGCACATGAATATTTCACTTTTTCGTGTAAAACTTGTTAAAAACTCCTCATCAAAATTTTACTTTTTCTGGCTCATTGGGAACGAGTCGGACTAAAACTTTTGATTCAAAACCCACTAAAACTTCTATTTAAGGCCCCAAAATGATAAAAAGTTAAATACGCAATGGATTTTCAAAACTTTTTGGCACATGAATATTTCACTTTTTCGTATAAAACTTGTAAAAAACTCCTCATCAAAATTTAACTTTTTTTGGCTCATTGGGAACGAGTCGGACTAAAACTTTTATTTCGAAACCCAACAAAACTTATGTTTCAGGCCCCAAAATGATAAAAAGTTAAATACGAGATGGATTTTCAAAACTTTTTTGCACATGAATATTTCACTTTTTCGTGTAAAACTTGTATGAAGCTTCTCATCAAAATTTAACTTTTTCTGGCTCATTGGGAACGAGTCGGATTGAAACTTTTGTTTCGAAACCCACCAAAACTTCTGTTTTAGGCCCCAAAATGATAAAAAGTTAAATACGAGATGGATTTTCAAAACTTTTTTGCACATGAATATTTCACTTTTTCGTGTAAAACTTGAAAGAAGCTTCTCATCAAAATTTAACTTTTTCTGGCTCATTGGGAACAAGTCGGAATAAAAATTTTGTTTCGAAACCCACCAAAACTTCTGTTTTAGGCCCCAAAATGATAAAAAAATAAATACGAGATGGATTTTAAAAGTTTTTTGCACATGAATATTTCACTTTTTCGTGTAAAATTTGTAAAAAAAACTCCTCATCAAAATTTAACTTTTTCTGGCTCATTGGGAACGAGTCGGACTAAAACTTTTGTTTCGAAACCCACCAAAACTTCTGTTTAAGGCCCCAAAATGATAAAAAGTTAAATACGAGATGGATTTTCGAAACTTTTTTGCACATTAAAATTTCACTTTTTCGTGTAAAACTTGTAAAAAACTCCTCATCAAAATTTTACTTTTTCTGGCTCATTGGGAACGAGTCGGACTAAAACTTTTGATTCAAAACCCACTAAAACTTCTATTTAAGGCCCCAAAATGATAAAAAGTTAAATACGCAATGGATTTTCAAAACTTTTTGGACATGAATATTTCACTTTTTCGTGTAAAACTTGTAAAAAACTCCTCATCAAAATTTAACTTTTTCTGGCTCATTGGGAACGAGTCGGACCAAAACTTTTATTTCGAAACCCAACAAAACTTATGTTTCAGGCCCCAAAATGATAAAAAGTTAAATACGAGATGGATTTTCAAAACTTTTTTGCACATGAATATTTCACTTTTTCGTGTAAAACTTGAAAGAAGCTTCTCATCAAAATTTAACTTTTTCTGGCTCATTGGGAACAAGTCGGAATAAAAATTTTGTTTCGAAACCCACCAAAACTTCTGTTTTAGGCCCCAAAATGATAAAAAGTTAAATACGAGATGGATTTTCATAACTTTTTTAAGACATGAATATTTCACTTTTTCGTGTAAAACTTGTAAAAAAAACTCCTCATCAAAATTTAACTTTTTCTGGCTCATTGGGAACGAGTCGGACTAAAACTTTTGATTCAAAACCCACTAAAACTTCTATTTAAGGCCCTAAAATGATAAAAAGTTAAATACGCAATGGATTTTCAAAACTTTTTGGCACATGAATATTTCACTTTTTCGTATAAAACTTGTAAAAAACTCCTCATCAAAATTTAACTTTTTTTGGCTCATTGGGAACAAGTCGGAATAAAAATTTTGTTTCGAAACCCACCAAAACTTCTGTTTTAGGCCCCAAAATGATAAAAAAATAAATACGAGATGGATATTCAAAACTTTTTTGCACATGAATATTTCACTTTTTCATGTAAAACTTGTAAAAAACTCCTCATCAAAATTTAACTTTTTCTGGCTCATTGGGAACGAGTCGGATTGAAACTTTTGATTCAAAACCCACTAAAACTTCTGTTTTAGGCCCCAAAATGATAAAAAGTTAAATACGAGATGGATATTCAAAACTTTTTTGCACATGAATATTTCACTTTTTCATGTAAAACTTGTTAAAAACTCCTCATCAAAATTTAACTTTTTCTGGCTCATTGGGAACGAGTCGGACTAAAACTTTTGATTCAAAACCCACCAAAACTTCTGTTTAAGGCCCCAAAATGATAAAAAGTTAAATACGAGATGGATTTTCATAACTTTTTTAAGACATGAATATTTCACTTTTTCATGTAAAACTTGTAAAAAACTCCTCATCAAAATTTAACTTTTTCTGGCTCATTGGGAACGAGTCGGATTGAAACTTTTGATTCAAAACCCACTAAAACTTCTGTTTTAGGCCCCAAAATGATAAAAAGTTAAATACGAGATGGATATTCAAAACTTTTTTGCACATGAATATTTCACTTTTTCATGTAAAACTTGTAAAAAAAACTCCTCATCAAAATTTAACTTTTTCTGGCTCATTGGGAACGAGTCGGACTAAAACTTTTGATTCAAAACCCACCAAAACTTCTGTTTAAGGCCCCAAAATGATAAAAAGTTAAATACGAGATGGATTTTCATAACTTTTTTAAGACATGAAAATTTCACTTTTTCGTGTAAAATTTGTAAAAAAAACTCCTCATCAAAATTTAACTTTTTCTGGCTCATTGGGAACGAGTCGGACTAAAACTTTTGATTCAAAACCCACCAAAACTTCTGTTTAAGGCCCCAAAATGATAAAAAGTTAAATACGAGATGGATATTCAAAACTTTTTTGCACATGAATATTTTACTTTTTCGTGTAAAACTTGTAAAAAACTCCTCATCAAAATTTAACTTTTTCTGGCTCATTGGGAACGAGTCGGATTGAAACTTTTGTTTCGAAACCCACCAAAACTTCTGTTTTAGGCCCCAAAATGATAAAAAGTTAAATACGAGATGGATATTCAAAACTTTTTTGCACATGAATATTTCACTTTTTCATGTAAAACTTGTAAAAAACTCCTCATCAAAATTTTACTTTTTCTGGCTCATTGGGAACGAGTCGGACTAAAACTTTTGATTCAAAACCCACTAAAACTTCTATTTAAGGCCCCAAAATGATAAAAAGTTAAATACGCAATGGATTTTCAAAACTTTTTGGCACATGAATATTTTACTTTTTCGTGTAAAACTTGTAAAAAACTCCTCATCAAAATTTAACTTTTTCTGGCTCATTGGGAACGAGTCGGACCAAAACTTTTATTTCGAAACCCAACAAAACTTATGTTTCAGGCCCCAAAATGATAAAAAGTTAAATACGAGATGGATTTTCAAAACTTTTTTGCACATGAATATTTCACTTTTTCGTGTAAAACTTGAAAGAAGCTTCTCATCAAAATTTAACTTTTTCTGGCTCATTGGGAACAAGTCGGAATAAAAATTTTGTTTCGAAACCCACCAAAACTTCTGTTTTAGGCCCCAAAATGATAAAAAAATAAATACGAGATGGATTTTAAAAGTTTTTTGCACATGAATATTTCACTTTTTCGTGTAAAATTTGTAAAAAAAACTCCTCATCAAAATTTAACTTTTTCTGGCTCATTGGGAACGAGTCGGACTAAAACTTTTGATTCAAAACCCAATAAAACTTCTGTGTTAAGCCCCAAAATGATGAAAAGTTAAATACGAGATGGATTTTCAAAACTTTTTTGCTCATTAAAATTTCACTTTTTCGTGTAAAACTTGTAAAAAACTCCTCATCAAAATTTAACTTTTTCTGGCTCATTGGGAATGAGTCGGACTAAAACTTTTGGTTCGAAACCCAATAAAACTTCTGTGTTAAGCCCCAAAATGATGAAAAGTTAAATACGAGATGGATTTTCAAAATTTTTTTGCTCATTAAAATTTCACTTTTTCGTGTAAAACTTGTAAAAAACTCCTCATCAAAATTTAACTTTTTCCGGCTCATTGGGAACGAGTCGGACTAAAACTTTTGTTTCGAAACCCACCAAAACTTCTGCTTTAGGCCCCAAAATGAAAAATAGTTGAATACGAGATGGATTTTCAAAACTTTTTTGCTCATTAAAATTTCACTTTTTCGTGTAAAACTTGTAAAAAACTCCTCATCAAAATTTAACTTTTTCTGGCTCATTGGGAATGAGTCGGACTAAAACTTTTGGTTCAGATCCCAATAAAACTTCTGTGTTAAGCCCCAAAACGATAAAAAGTTAAATACGAGATGGATTTTCAAAACTTTTTTGCACATTAAAATTTCACTTTTTCGTGTAAAACTTGTAAAAAACTCCTCATCAAAATTTATCTTTTTCTGGCTCATTGGAAACGAGTCGGACTAAAACTTTCGTTTCAAAACCCACCAAATCTTCTGTTTTAGGCCCCAAAATGATAAAAAGTAAAATACGAGATGGATTTTCAAAACTTTTTTGCTCATTAAAATTTCACTTTTTCGTGTAAAACTTGTAAAAAACTCCTCATCAAAATTTAACTTTTTCCGGCTCATTGGGAACGAGTCGGACTAAAACTTTTGTTTCGAAACCCACCAAAACTTCTGTTTTAGGCCCCAAAATGAAAAATAGTAAAATACGAGATGGATTTTCAAAACTTTTTTGCACATTTAAATTTCACTTTTTCGTGTAAAACTTGTAAAAAACTCCTCATCAAAATTTAACTTTTTCCGGCTCATTGGGAACGAGTCGAAACGAGCCCAAAATGATCAAAAGTTAAATACGAGATGGATTTTCAAAACTTTTTTGCTCATTAAAATTTCACTTTTTCGTGTAAAACTTGTAAAAAACTCCTCTTCAAAATTTAACTTTTTCTGGCTCATTGGGAACGAGTTGGACTAAAAATTTTGTTTCGAAACCCACCAAAACTTCTGTTTTAGGCCCCAAAATGATCAAAAGTTAAATACGAGATGGATTTTGAAAACTTTTTTGCTTATTAAAATTTCACTTTTTCGTGTAAAACTTGTAAAAAACTCCTTATCAAAATTCAACTTTTTTCGGCTCATGTGCATTGATTCGGACTAAAACTTTTGTTTCGAAACCCACCAAAACTTCTGTTTTAGGCCCCAAAATGTTAAAAAGTTAAATACGAGATGGATTTTCAAAACTTTTTTGCTCATTAAAATTTCACTTTTTCGCGTAAAACTTGTAAAAAACTCCTTTTCCAAATTTAACTTTTTCTGGCTCATTGGGAACGAGTCGGACTAAAACTTTTGTTTCGAAACCCACCAAAACTTCTGTTTTATGCCCCAAAATGATAAAAAGTTAAATACGAGATGGATTTTCAAAACTTTTTTGCTCATTAAAATTTCACTTTTTCGTGTAAAACTTGTAAAAAACTCCTCATCAAAATTCAACTTTTTCTGGCTCATTGGGAACGAGTCGGACTAAAACTTTTGTTTCGAAACCCACCAAAACTTCTGTTTCAGGCCCCAAAATGATAAAAAGTTAAATACGAGATGGATTTTCAAAACTTTTTTGCACATGAATATTTCACTTTTTCGTGCAAAACTTGCAAAAAACTCCTTATCAAAATTTAATTTTTTCTGGCTTATTTGTAACGAGTCGGACTACAACTTTTGTTTCGAAACCCACCAAAACTTCTGTTTTAGGCCCCAAAATGATAAAAAGTTAAATACGAGATGGATTTTCAAAACTTTTTTGCACATTTAAATCTCACGTTTTCGTGTAAAACTTGTAAAAAACTCCTCATCAAAATTCAACTTTTTCCGGCTCATTGGGAACGAGTCGGACTGAAACTTTTGTTTCGAAACCCACCAAAACTTCTGTTTTAGGCCCCAAAATGATAAAAAGTTAAATACGAGATGGATTTTCAAAACTTTTTTGAACATTAAAATTTCACTTTTTCGTGTAAAACATGCATGAAACTCCTTATCAAAATTTAACTTTTTCTGGCTTATTTGTAACGAGTCGGACTACAACTTTTGTTTCAAAACTCACCAAATTTTCTGTTTCAGGCCCAAAAATGATAAAAAGTTAAATATGAGATGGATTTTCAAAACTTTTTTGCACATTAAAATTTCACTTTTTCGTGTAAAACTTGTAAAAAACTCCTCATCAAAATTTAACTTTTTCTGGCTCATTGGGAACGAGTCGGACCAATACTTTTGTTTCGAAACCCACCAAAACTTCTGTTTTAGGCCCCGAAATGATAAAAAGTTAAATACGAGATGGATTTTCAAAACTTTTTTCAACATTAAAATTTCACTTTTTCGTGTAAAACTTGTATAAAACTCCTCATCAAAATTTAACTTTTTCTGGCTTATTGGGAACGATTCGGATTGAAACTTTTGTTTGGAAACCCACCAAAACTTCTCTTTTAGGCCCCAAAATGATAAAAAATTAAATACGAGATGGATTTTCAAAACTTGTTTGCACATTAAAATTTCACTTTTTCGTGTAAAACTTGTAAAAAACTCCTCATCAAAATTTAACTTTTTCTGGCT
>NW_026525903.1:107500-116104 GCF_943734725.1 Anopheles marshallii | reverse complement strand
ACCTCAAAGCTCAACTTATGTGGTCTGCTATTGCTCTTGAACGGGTACAATATCTGACAGAGGGGGGTTTTTGGCCCAAATTATGCATTATTAGTTTAACCTCCGTCGCAGAACCACATTTGACCAGGTCGAGAAAAAAATTTTTTCGTGACGACCTGGTCCCCCATAGTAGGGAATGAACATGACATCTTAACCATATTTGACCATTTTCAAATTTCTCGTCGCGGAATCATGACTTTGCTAGTAAAATTTGTTCCGGGTAGGGACCTCCCATACAAAATTTTCATCGCTCCAAAAGTGATTTCGTTTCACTTTTCAACATTTACAAGGTCCATAAATCATGTTTTGAGACGATATGGAAAAAAAAATTTTTTGCCCGTCTCGACCAACTCGACCGATGGTGACCACAGCAGGGTGCTCCATACAAATTTTCCTTATGTGGAATTTTCAGTGTAAAATAAGGTTCTCTCCAATCGATCGCGGGTTTCACTTTTCATCATTTGCTAGGTCTAACTATGATGTTTTGAGTGGTCCCGCAAAAATTTTTTCTCTTGGCCAGTCGACCCTTTCGTCCATGTCGGTGTGTTCTGCAGTAGGGTGCTCCATACAAATTTTCCTTATGTGGAATTTTTCAGTGTAAAATAAGGTTTCTCCAATCGATCGCGGGTTTCACTTTTCATCATTTGCTAGGTCTAACTATGATGTTTTGAGTGGTCCCGCAAAAATTTTTTCTTGGACCGGGCCTTCCTTCCCGGCCCTGTCGGTGTGCTCTGCAGTAGGGTGCTCCATACAAATTTTCCTTATGTGGAATTTTTCAGTGTAAAATAAGGTTTCTCCAATCGATCGCGGGTTTCACTTTTCATCATTTGCTAGGTCTAACTATGATGTTTTGAGTGGTCCCGCAAAAATTTTTTCTTGGACCGGGCCTTCCTTCCCGGCCCTGTCGGTGTGCTCTGCAGTAGGGTGCTCCATACAAATTTTCCTTATGTGGAATTTTTCAGTGTAAAATAAGGTTTCTCCAATCGATCGCGGGTTTCACTTTTCATCATTTGCTAGGTCTAACTATGATGTTTTGAGTGGTCCCGCAAAAATTTTTTCTTGGACCGGGCCTTCCTTCCCGGCCCTGTCGGTGTGCTCTGCAGTAGGGTGCTCCATACAAATTTTCCTTATGTGGAATTTTTCAGTGTAAAATAAGGTTTCTCCAATCGATCGCGGGTTTCACTTTTCATCATTTGCTAGGTCTAACTATGATGTTTTGAGTGGTCCCGCAAAAATTTTTTCTTGGACCGGGCCTTCCTTCCCGGCCCTGTCGGTGTGCTCTGCAGTAGGGTGCTCCATACAAATTTTCCTTATGTGGAATTTTTCAGTGTAAAATAAGGTTTCTCCAATCGATCGCGGGTTTCACTTTTCATCATTTGCTAGGTCTAACTATGATGTTTTGAGTGGTCCCGCAAAAATTTTTTCTTGGACCGGGCCTTCCTTCCCGGCCCTGTCGGTGTGCTCTGCAGTAGGGTGCTCCATACAAATTTTCCTTATGTGGAATTTTTCAGTGTAAAATAAGGTTTCTCCAATCGATCGCGGGTTTCACTTTTCATCATTTGCTAGGTCTAACTATGATGTTTTGAGTGGTCCCGCAAAAATTTTTTCTTGGACCGGGCCTTCCTTCCCGGCCCTGTCGGTGTGCTCTGCAGTAGGGTGCTCCATACAAATTTTCCTTATGTGGAATTTTTCAGTGTAAAATAAGGTTTCTCCAATCGATCGCGGGTTTCACTTTTCATCATTTGCTAGGTCTAACTATGATGTTTTGAGTGGTCCCGCAAAAATTTTTTCTTGGACCGGGCCTTCCTTCCCGGCCCTGTCGGTGTGCTCTGCAGTAGGGTGCTACATACAAATTTTCCTTATGTGGAATTTTTCAGTGTAAAATAAGGTTTCTCCAATCGATCGCGGGTTTCACTTTTCATCATTTGCTAGGTCTAACTATGATGTTTTGAGTGGTCCCGCAAAAATTTTTTCTTGGACCGGGCCTTCCTTCCCGGCCCTGTCGGTGTGCTCTGCAGTAGGGTGCTCCATACAAATTTTCCTTATGTGGAATTTTTCAGTGTAAAATAAGGTTTCTCCAATCGATCGCGGGTTTCACTTTTCATCATTTGCTAGGTCTAACTATGATGTTTTGAGTGGTCCCGCAAAAATTTTTTCTTGGACCGGGCCTTCCTTCCCGGCCCTGTCGGTGTGCTCTGCAGTAGGGTGCTCCATACAAATTTTCCTTATGTGGAATTTTTCAGTGTAAAATAAGGTTTCTCCAATCGATCGCGGGTTTCACTTTTCATCATTTGCTAGGTCTAACTATGATGTTTTGAGTGGTCCCGCAAAAATTTTTTCTTGGACCGGGCCTTCCTCCCGGCCCTGTCGGTGTGCTCTGCAGTAGGGTGCTCCATACAAATTTTCCTTATGTGGAATTTTTCAGTGTAAAATAAGGTTTCTCTCCAATCGATCGCGGGTTTCACTTTTCATCATTTGCTAGGTCTAACTATGATGTTTTGAGTGGTCCCGCAAAAATTTTTTCTTGGACCGGGCCTTCCTTCCCGGCCCTGTCGGTGTGCTCTGCAGTAGGGTGCTCCATACAAATTTTCCTTATGTGGAATTTTTCAGTGTAAAATAAGGTTTCTCCAATCGATCGCGGGTTTCACTTTTCATCATTTGCTAGGTCTAACTATGATGTTTTGAGTGGTCCCGCAAAAATTTTTTCTTGGACCGGGCCTTCCTTCCCGGCCCTGTCGGTGTGCTCTGCAGTAGGGTGCTCCATACAAATTTTCCTTATGTGGAATTTTTCAGTGTAAAATAAGGTTTCTCCAATCGATCGCGGGTTTCACTTTTCATCATTTGCTAGGTCTAACTATGATGTTTTGAGTGGTCCCGCAAAAATTTTTTCTTGGACGGGCCTTCCTTCCCGCCCTGTCGGTGTGCTCTGCAGTAGGGTGCTCCATACAAATTTTCCTTATGTGGAATTTTTCAGTGTAAAATAAGGTTTCTCCAATCGATTCGCGGGTTTCACTTTTCATCATTTGCTAGGTCTAACTATGATGTTTTGAGTGGTCCCGCAAAAATTTTTTCTTGGACCGGGCCTTCCTTCCCGGCCCTGTCGGTGTGCTCTGCAGTAGGGTGCTCCATACAAAATTTTCCTTATGTGGAATTTTTCAGTGTAAAATAAGGTTTCTCCAATCGATCGCGGGTTTCACTTTTCATCATTTGCTAGGTCTAACTATGATGTTTTGAGTGGTCCCGCAAAAATTTTTTCTTGGACCGGGCCTTCCTTCCCGGCCCTGTCGGTGTGCTCTGCAGTAGGGTGCTCCATACAAATTTTCCTTATGTGGAATTTTTCAGTGTAAAATAAGGTTTCTCCAATCGATCGCGGGTTTCACTTTTCATCATTTGCTAGGTCTAACTATGATGTTTTGAGTGGTCCCGCAAAAATTTTTTCTTGGACCGGGCCTTCCTTCCCGGCCCTGTCGGTGTGCTCTGCAGTAGGGTGCTCCATACAAATTTTCCTTATGTGGAATTTTTCAGTGTAAAATAAGGTTTCTCCAATCGATCGCGGGTTTCACTTTTCATCATTTGCTAGGTCTAACTATGATGTTTTGAGTGGTCCCGCAAAAATTTTTTCTTGGACCGGGCCTTCCTTCCCGGCCCTGTCGGTGTGCTCTGCAGTAGGGTGCTCCATACAAATTTTGCTTATGTGGAATTTTTCAGTGTAAAATAAGGTTTCTCCAATCGATCGCGGGTTTCACTTTTCATCATTTGCTAGGTCTAACTATGATGTTTTGAGTGGTCCCGCAAAAATTTTTTCTTGGACCGGGCCTTCCTTCCCGGCCCTGTCGGTGTGCTCTGCAGTAGGGTGCTCCATACAAATTTTCCTTATGTGGAATTTTTCAGTGTAAAATAAGGTTTCTCCAATCGATCGCGGGTTTCACTTTTCATCATTTGCTAGGTCTAACTATGATGTTTTGAGTGGTCCCGCAAAAATTTTTTCTTGGACCGGGCCTTCCTTCCCGGCCCTGTCGGTGTGCTCTGCAGTAGGGTGCTCCATACAAATTTTGCTTATGTGGAATTTTTCAGTGTAAAATAAGGTTTCTCCAATCGATCGCGGGTTTCACTTTTCATCATTTGCTAGGTCTAACTATGATGTTTTGAGTGGTCCCGCAAAAATTTTTTCTTGGACCGGGCCTTCCTTCCCGGCCCTGTCGGTGTGCTCTGCAGTAGGGTGCTCCATACAAATTTTCCTTATGTGGAATTTTTCAGTGTAAAATAAGGTTTCTCCAATCGATCGCGGGTTTCACTTTTCATCATTTGCTAGGTCTAACTATGATGTTTTGAGTGGTCCCGCAAAAATTTTTTCTTGGACCGGGCCTTCCTTCCCGGCCCTGTCGGTGTGCTCTGCAGTAGGGTGCTCCATACAAATTTTCCTTATGTGGAATTTTTCAGTGTAAAATAAGGTTTCTCCAATCGCTCGCGGGTTTCACTTTTCATCATTTGCTAGGTCTAACTATGATGTTTTGAGTGGTCCCGCAAAAATTTTTTCTTGGACCGGGCCTTCCTTCCCGGCCCTGTCGGTGTGCTCTGCAGTAGGGTGCTCCATACAAATTTTCCTTATGTGGAATTTTTCAGTGTAAAATAAGGTTTCTCCAATCGATCGCGGGTTTCACTTTTCATCATTTGCTAGGTCTAACTATGATGTTTTGAGTGGTCCCGCAAAAATTTTTTCTTGGACCGGGCCTTCCTTCCCGGCCCTGTCGGTGTGCTCTGCAGTAGGGTGCTCCATACAAATTTTCCTTATGTGGAATTTTTCAGTGTAAAATAAGGTTTCTCCAATCGATCGCGGGTTTCACTTTTCATCATTTGCTAGGTCTAACTATGATGTTTTGAGTGGTCCCGCAAAAATTTTTTCTTGGACCGGGCCTTCCTTCCCGGCCCTGTCGGTGTGCTCTGCAGTAGGGTGCTCCATACAAATTTTCCTTATGTGGAATTTTTCAGTGTAAAATAAGGTTTCTCCAATCGATCGCGGGTTTCACTTTTCATCATTTGCTAGGTCTAACTATGATGTTTTGAGTGGTCCCGCAAAAATTTTTTCTTGGACCGGGCCTTCCTTCCCGGCCCTGTCGGTGTGCTCTGCAGTAGGGTGCTCCATACAAATTTTCCTTATGTGGAATTTTTCAGTGTAAAATAAGGTTTCTCCAATCGATCGCGGGTTTCACTTTTCATCATTTGCTAGGTCTAACTATGATGTTTTGAGTGGTCCCGCAAAAATTTTTTCTTGGACCGGGCCTTCCTTCCCGGCCCTGTCGGTGTGCTCTGCAGTAGGGTGCTCCATACAAATTTTCCTTATGTGGAATTTTTCAGTGTAAAATAAGGTTTCTCCAATCGATCGCGGGTTTCACTTTTCATCATTTGCTAGGTCTAACTATGATGTTTTGAGTGGTCCCGCAAAAATTTTTTCTTGGACCGGGCCTTCCTTCCCGGCCCTGTCGGTGTGCTCTGCAGTAGGGTGCTCCATACAAATTTTCCTTATGTGGAATTTTTCAGTGTAAAATAAGGTTTCTCCAATCGATCGCGGGTTTCACTTTTCATCATTTGCTAGGTCTAACTATGATGTTTTGAGTGGTCCCGCAAAAATTTTTTCTTGGACCGGGCCTTCCTTCCCGGCCCTGTCGGTGTGCTCTGCAGTAGGGTGCTCCATACAAATTTTCCTTATGTGGAATTTTTCAGTGTAAAATAAGGTTTCTCCAATCGATCGCGGGTTTCACTTTTCATCATTTGCTAGGTCTAACTATGATGTTTTGAGTGGTCCCGCAAAAATTTTTTCTTGGACCGGGCCTTCCTTCCCGGCCCTGTCGGTGTGCTCTGCAGTAGGGTGCTCCATACAAATTTTCCTTATGTGGAATTTTTCAGTGTAAAATAAGGTTTCTCCAATCGATCGCGGGTTTCACTTTTCATCATTTGCTAGGTCTAACTATGATGTTTTGAGTGGTCCCGCAAAAATTTTTTCTTGGACCGGGCCTTCCTTCCCGGCCCTGTCGGTGTGCTCTGCAGTAGGGTGCTCCATACAAATTTTCCTTATGTGGAATTTTTCAGTGTAAAATAAGGTTTCTCCAATCGATCGCGGGTTTCACTTTTCATCATTTGCTAGGTCTAACTATGATGTTTTGAGTGGTCCCGCAAAAATTTTTTCTTGGACCGGGCCTTCCTTCCCGGCCCTGTCGGTGTGCTCTGCAGTAGGGTGCTCCATACAAATTTTCCTTATGTGGAATTTTTCAGTGTAAAATAAGGTTTCTCCAATCGATCGCGGGTTTCACTTTTCATCATTTGCTAGGTCTAACTATGATGTTTTGAGTGGTCCCGCAAAAATTTTTTCTTGGACCGGGCCTTCCTTCCCGGCCCTGTCGGTGTGCTCTGCAGTAGGGTGCTCCATACAAATTTTCCTTATGTGGAATTTTTCAGTGTAAAATAAGGTTTCTCCAATCGATCGCGGGTTTCACTTTTCATCATTTGCTAGGTCTAACTATGATGTTTTGAGTGGTCCCGCAAAAATTTTTTCTTGGACCGGGCCTTCCTTCCCGGCCCTGTCGGTGTGCTCTGCAGTAGGGTGCTCCATACAAATTTTCCTTATGTGGAATTTTTCAGTGTAAAATAAGGTTTCTCCAATCGATCGCGGGTTTCACTTTTCATCATTTGCTAGGTCTAACTATGATGTTTTGAGTGGTCCCGCAAAAATTTTTTCTTGGACCGGGCCTTCCTTCCCGGCCCTGTCGGTGTGCTCTGCAGTAGGGTGCTCCATACAAATTTTCCTTATGTGGAATTTTTCAGTGTAAAATAAGGTTTCTCCAATCGATCGCGGGTTTCACTTTTCATCATTTGCTAGGTCTAACTATGATGTTTTGAGTGGTCCCGCAAAAATTTTTTCTCTTAGCCAGTCGACCCTTTCGTCCATGTCGGTGTGCTCTGCAGTAGGGTGCTCCATACAAATTTTGCTTATGTGGAATTTTTCAGTGTAAAATAAGGTTTCTCCAATCGATCGCGGGTTTCACTTTTCATCATTTGCTAGGTCTAACTATGATGTTTTGAGTGGTCCCGCAAAAATTTTTTCTTGGACCGGGCCTTCCTTCCCGGCCCTGTCGGTGTGCTCTGCAGTAGGGTGCTCCATACAAATTTTCCTTATGTGGAATTTTTCAGTGTAAAATAAGGTTTCTCCAATCGATCGCGGGTTTCACTTTTCATCATTTGCTAGGTCTAACTATGATGTTTTGAGTGGTCCCGCAAAAATTTTTTCTTGGACCGGGCCTTCCTTCCCGGCCCTGTCGGTGTGCTCTGCAGTAGGGTGCTCCATACAAATTTTCCTTATGTGGAATTTTTCAGTGTAAAATAAGGTTTCTCCAATCGATCGCGGGTTTCACTTTTCATCATTTGCTAGGTCTAACTATGATGTTTTGAGTGGTCCCGCAAAAATTTTTTCTCTTAGCCAATCGACCCTTTCGTCCATGTCGGTGTGTTCTGCAGTAGGGTGCTCCAACCAAGTTTTCCTAATGAAAGTTTTTCGTGGTTTCGTGTGAGTTAAAAACTCCGGAACTTGGCTTATTTTCACCATAATTTCCACATATGGTGACCAACTCAATAAACGTTTTGTGCGTATCCTATGGACATTTTTTCGCGTTCAACTTGGTGAACTAGGGTTGTTTTCCCGAAGGGTAGAAAAATCTGGACTTAGCCAAATTTTGAAATCTCCAACCAATCTTGGCCTGTTAGATTATCTTGGTTGGGTTGCTATGGGCTGCTACGGCCTACTTGATAGGCAATGTTTCAACTCTTGGAAGCTTTCGTGGTTGTTTAGAACTGTCCATGGCCTTCTTGATAGAAATGGCTTATGGTGGCCATGGACTTAGCAACATTTTGAGATCCAATCTTGGCCTGTTAGAGTATCTTGGTTGGTTTGCTATGGGCTGGTACGGCCTACTTGATAGGCAATGTTTCAACTCTTGGAAGCTTTCGTGGTTGCTAAGCACTGTCCATGGCCTTCTTGATTGAAATGGCTTATGGTGGCCATGGACTTAGCAAAATTTTGAATTCTCCAACCAATCTTGGCCTGTTAGAGTATCTTGGTTGGGTTGCTATGGGCTGCTACGGCCTACTTGATAGGCAATGTTTCAACTCTTGGAAGCTTTCGTGGTTGCTAAGCACTGTCCATGGCCTTCTTGATAGAAATGGCTTATGGTGGCCATGGACTTAGCAAAATTTTGAAGTCTCCAACCAATCTTGGCCTGTTAGATTATCTTGGTTGGTTTGCTATGGGCTGGTACGGCCTACTTGATAGGCAATGTTTCAACTCTTGGAACCTTTCGTGGTTGCTAAGCACTGTCCATGGCCTTCTTGATAGAAATGGCTTATGGTGGCCATGGACTTAGCAAAATTTTGAATTCTCCAACCAATCTTGGCCTGTTAGAGTATCTTGGTTGGTTTGCTATGGGCTGGTACGGCCTACTTGATAGGCAATGTTTCAACTCTTGGAAGCTTTCGTGGTTGCTAAGCACTGTCCATGGCCTTCTTGATAGAAATGGC
>NW_026525903.1:90000-95000 GCF_943734725.1 Anopheles marshallii | reverse complement strand
GCTCTATATTCAACTTTCAGATACCTCAAAGCTCAACTTATGTGGTCTGCTATTGCTCTTGAACGGGTACAATATCTGACAGAGGGGGGTTTTTGGCCCAAATTATGCAATATTAGTTTAACCTCCGTCGCAGAACCACATTTGACCAGGTCGAGAAAAAAATTTTTTCGTGACGACCTGGTCCCCCATAGTAGGGAATGAACATGACATCTTAACCATATTTGACCATTTTCAAATTTCTCGTCGCGGAATCATGACTTTACTAGTAAAATTTGTTCCGGGTAGGGACCTCCCATACAAAATTTTCATCGCTCCAAAAGTGATTTCGTTTCACTTTTCAACATTTACAAGGTCCATAAATCATGTTTTGAGACGATATGGAAAAAAAAATTTTTTGCCCGTCTCGACCAACTCGACCGATGGTGACCACAGCAGGGTGCTCCATACAAATTTTCCTTATGTGGAATTTTCAGTGTAAAATAAGGTTTCTCCAATCGATCGCGGGTTTCACTTTTCATCATTTGCTAGGTCTAACTATGATGTTTTGAGTGGTCCCGCAAAAATTTTTTCTCTTGGCCAGTCGACCCTTTCGTCCATGTCGGTGTGTTCTGCAGTAGGGTGCTCCATACAAATTTTCCTTATGTGGAATTTTTCAGTGTAAAATAAGGTTTCTCCAATCGATCGCGGGTTTCACTTTTCATCATTTGCTAGGTCTAACTATGATGTTTTGAGTGGTCCCGCAAAAATTTTTTCTTGGACCGGGCCTTCCTTCCCGGCCCTGTCGGTGTGCTCTGCAGTAGGGTGCTCCATACAAATTTTCCTTATGTGGAATTTTTCAGTGTAAAATAAGGTTTCTCCAATCGATCGCGGGTTTCACTTTTCATCATTTGCTAGGTCTAACTATGATGTTTTGAGTGGTCCCGCAAAAATTTTTTCTTGGACCGGGCCTTCCTTCCCGGCCCTGTCGGTGTGCTCTGCAGTAGGGTGCTCCATACAAATTTTCCTTATGTGGAATTTTTCAGTGTAAAATAAGGTTTCTCCAATCGATCGCGGGTTTCACTTTTCATCATTTGCTAGGTCTAACTATGATGTTTTGAGTGGTCCCGCAAAAATTTTTTCTTGGACCGGGCCTTCCTTCCCGGCCCTGTCGGTGTGCTCTGCAGTAGGGTGCTCCATACAAATTTTCCTTATGTGGAATTTTTCAGTGTAAAATAAGGTTTCTCCAATCGATCGCGGGTTTCACTTTTCATCATTTGCTAGGTCTAACTATGATGTTTTGAGTGGTCCCGCAAAAATTTTTTCTTGGACCGGGCCTTCCTTCCCGGCCCTGTCGGTGTGCTCTGCAGTAGGGTGCTCCATACAAATTTTCCTTATGTGGAATTTTTCAGTGTAAAATAAGGTTTCTCCAATCGATCGCGGGTTTCACTTTTCATCATTTGCTAGGTCTAACTATGATGTTTTGAGTGGTCCCGCAAAAATTTTTTCTTGGACCGGGCCTTCCTTCCCGGCCCTGTCGGTGTGCTCTGCAGTAGGGTGCTCCATACAAATTTTCCTTATGTGGAATTTTTCAGTGTAAAATAAGGTTTCTCCAATCGATCGCGGGTTTCACTTTTCATCATTTGCTAGGTCTAACTATGATGTTTTGAGTGGTCCCGCAAAAATTTTTTCTTGGACCGGGCCTTCCTTCCCGGCCCTGTCGGTGTGCTCTGCAGTAGGGTGCTCCATACAAATTTTCCTTATGTGGAATTTTTCAGTGTAAAATAAGGTTTCTCCAATCGATCGCGGGTTTCACTTTTCATCATTTGCTAGGTCTAACTATGATGTTTTGAGTGGTCCCGCAAAAATTTTTTCTTGGACCGGGCCTTCCTTCCCGGCCCTGTCGGTGTGCTCTGCAGTAGGGTGCTCCATACAAATTTTCCTTATGTGGAATTTTTCAGTGTAAAATAAGGTTTCTCCAATCGATCGCGGGTTTCACTTTTCATCATTTGCTAGGTCTAACTATGATGTTTTGAGTGGTCCCGCAAAAATTTTTTCTTGGACCGGGCCTTCCTTCCCGGCCCTGTCGGTGTGCTCTGCAGTAGGGTGCTCCATACAAATTTTCCTTATGTGGAATTTTTCAGTGTAAAATAAGGTTTCTCCAATCGATCGCGGGTTTCACTTTTCATCATTTGCTAGGTCTAACTATGATGTTTTGAGTGGTCCCGCAAAAATTTTTTCTTGGACCGGGCCTTCCTTCCCGGCCCTGTCGGTGTGCTCTGCAGTAGGGTGCTCCATACAAATTTTCCTTATGTGGAATTTTTCAGTGTAAAATAAGGTTTCTCCAATCGATCGCGGGTTTCACTTTTCATCATTTGCTAGGTCTAACTATGATGTTTTGAGTGGTCCCGCAAAAATTTTTTCTTGGACCGGGCCTTCCTTCCCGGCCCTGTCGGTGTGCTCTGCAGTAGGGTGCTCCATACAAATTTTCCTTATGTGGAATTTTTCAGTGTAAAATAAGGTTTCTCCAATCGATCGCGGGTTTCACTTTTCATCATTTGCTAGGTCTAACTATGATGTTTTGAGTGGTCCCGCAAAAATTTTTTCTTGGACCGGGCCTTCCTTCCCGGCCCTGTCGGTGTGCTCTGCAGTAGGGTGCTCCATACAAATTTTCCTTATGTGGAATTTTTCAGTGTAAAATAAGGTTTCTCCAATCGATCGCGGGTTTCACTTTTCATCATTTGCTAGGTCTAACTATGATGTTTTGAGTGGTCCCGCAAAAATTTTTTCTTGGACCGGGCCTTCCTTCCCGGCCCTGTCGGTGTGCTCTGCAGTAGGGTGCTCCATACAAATTTTCCTTATGTGGAATTTTTCAGTGTAAAATAAGGTTTCTCCAATCGATCGCGGGTTTCACTTTTCATCATTTGCTAGGTCTAACTATGATGTTTTGAGTGGTCCCGCAAAAATTTTTTCTTGGACCGGGCCTTCCTTCCCGGCCCTGTCGGTGTGCTCTGCAGTAGGGTGCTCCATACAAATTTTCCTTATGTGGAATTTTTCAGTGTAAAATAAGGTTTCTCCAATCGATCGCGGGTTTCACTTTTCATCATTTGCTAGGTCTAACTATGATGTTTTGAGTGGTCCCGCAAAAATTTTTTCTTGGACCGGGCCTTCCTTCCCGGCCCTGTCGGTGTGCTCTGCAGTAGGGTGCTCCATACAAATTTTCCTTATGTGGAATTTTTCAGTGTAAAATAAGGTTTCTCCAATCGATCGCGGGTTTCACTTTTCATCATTTGCTAGGTCTAACTATGATGTTTTGAGTGGTCCCGCAAAAATTTTTTCTTGGACCGGGCCTTCCTTCCCGGCCCTGTCGGTGTGCTCTGCAGTAGGGTGCTCCATACAAATTTTCCTTATGTGGAATTTTTCAGTGTAAAATAAGGTTTCTCCAATCGATCGCGGGTTTCACTTTTCATCATTTGCTAGGTCTAACTATGATGTTTTGAGTGGTCCCGCAAAAATTTTTTCTTGGACCGGGCCTTCCTTCCCGGCCCTGTCGGTGTGCTCTGCAGTAGGGTGCTCCATACAAATTTTCCTTATGTGGAATTTTTCAGTGTAAAATAAGGTTTCTCCAATCGATCGCGGGTTTCACTTTTCATCATTTGCTAGGTCTAACTATGATGTTTTGAGTGGTCCCGCAAAAATTTTTTCTCTTAGCCAGTCAACCCTTTCGTCCATGTCGGTGTGTTCTGCAGTAGGGTGCTCCAACCAAGTTTTCCTAATGAAAGTTTTTCGTGGTTTCGTGTGAGTTAAAAACTCCGGAACTTGGCTTATTTTCACCATAATTTCCACATATGGTGACCAACTCAATAAACGTTTTGTGCGTATCCTATGGACAGTTTTTCGCGTTCAACTTGGTGAACTAGGGTTGTTTTCCCGAAGGGTAGAAAAATCTGGACTTAGCCAAATTTTGAAATCTCCAACCAATCTTGGCCTGTTAGATTATCTTGGTTGGGTTGCTATGGGCTGCTACGGCCTACTTGATAGGCAATGTTTCAACTCTTGGAAGCTTTCGTGGTTGTTTAGAACTGTCCATGGCCTTCTTGATAGAAATGGCTTATGGTGGCCATGGACTTAGCAACATTTTGAGATCCAATCTTGGCCTGTTAGATTATCTTGGTTGGGTTGCTATGGGCTGCTACGGCCTACTTGATAGGCAATGTTTCAACTCTTGGAAGCTTTCGTGGTTGCTAAGCACTGTTCGTGGCCTTCTTGATAGAAATGGCTTATGGTGGTCATGGACTTAGCAACATTTTGAAGTCTCCAACCAATCTTGGCCTGTTAGATTATCTTGGTTGGGTTGCTATGGGCTGGTACGGCCTACTTGATAGGCAATGTTTCAACTCTTGGAAGCTTTCGTGGTTGTTTAGAACTGTCCATGGCCTTCTTGATAGAAATGGCTTATGGTGGCCATGGACTTAGCAAAATTTTGAAGTCTCCAACCAATCTTGGCCTGTTAGAGTATCTTGGTTGGGTTGCTATGGGCTGGTACGGCCTACTTGATAGGCAATGTTTCAACTCTTGGAAGCTCTCGTGGTTGCTAAGCACTGTTCGTGGCCTTCTTGATAGAAATGGCTTATGGTGGCCATGGACTTAGCAAAATTTTGAATTCTCCAACCAATCTTGGCCTGTTAGAGTATCTTGGTTGGGTTGCTATGGGCTGGTACGGCCTACTTGATAGGCAATGTTTCAACTCTTGGAAGCTTTCGTGGTTGCTAAGCACTGTCCATGGCCTTCTTGATAGAAATGGCTTATGGTGGCCATGGACTTAGCAAAATTTTGAATTCTCCAACCAATCTTGGCCTGTTAGAGTATCTTGGTTGGGTTGCTATGGGCTGGTACGGCCTACTTGATAGGCAATGTTTCAACTCTTGGAAGCTTTCGTGGTTGCTAAGCACTGTCCATGGCCTTCTTGATAGAAATGGCTTATGGTGGCCATGGACTTAGCAACATTTTGAAGTCTCCAACCA
>NW_026525903.1:82500-85000 GCF_943734725.1 Anopheles marshallii | reverse complement strand
CGGTTCAGCGACAGCCGATCGCAGGACCGTCTAAGCAGCAGCCCCAGCAACATCAGGGACAACAGGCCCGGGGTAGCCAGCCTGGAGCACAACGAGGAGGTCGGCGTCAGCGGCAGCGAAAAACCAAGCCGGACGCTATTGAAATCGCCCCAGCTGAGGGACAAACCTGGACGGAGGTGTACCAGGCTGTCCGAACGGCTCCAGAAATGGAGAAACATGCTGAGGCCCTAGGCGTCGGGCGACGCACCACACGCTCCAGGCTTGTCATGGAGCTGAAGGAGAGCGCGGACGCTGCAGAAGTTCTGCAGTGCATCAAGCAGGTCTGCGCAAAGGCAGAACGGCCGGCCTCAGCTCGGCTGGTCACGCCTATGGTCGAAATCCGGTTGGACGCTGTCGACCCTTTAGCGAAGGAGACCGATGTGGCGATGGCGCTGACCAACCTGTGCCAATGCGAGGTGGAGGAGACATCGGTTCGCCTGCGACCTGCCTGGGACGGCACGAAAGTGGCGATAGTCCGCGTAACAGCCAGGGCTGCGGAGGGTCTGGTCGACAAGAGCGTCAAGATCAAATACACATCGTGTCTGATCCGGAAGGTGGCTCCTCTGCAGGCGCGTCAGCAACGGTGCTACAAGTGCCTCGAGATGGGGCACGTCCGAGCTGCGTGCAGGAGCGAAGTGGACCGCTCGACAAGCTGCATTCGCTGCGGGAAGCCGGATCACCAGGCGAAGAGCTGCACGGCGGAGGTGCGCTGCGTCGTGTGCAGCGGCCCGCACCCGGTCGGGCATCCGACGTGCCGGCGCTAAAAGTGCTGCAAGTGAACCTCGGGCGAAGCCGGGCAGCCCAAGACCTCATGCTGCAGACGGCTCGCGAGTTAGGGGCTCAGGTGGTGCTCGCCTGCGAACTATATCGACCACCTCGGGATGATCCGCGGTGGGCCATCGATGCGGAACAGAGTGTGGCGATAATAGCAACAGGGGCGTACCCTATTCAACGGCTTTGGGGGAGCGTCGTCCCGGGACTCGTGGTGGCCACCATAGCGGGAGTAACGTTCGCCAGCTGCTACGTGCCACCCAGCAGCGGCATCGAAGACTTCGTAAGCTTCCTCGGTGCGGTGGAGGTGTCTCTGGTCGGACACGCAACATCAGTCCTGGCCGGGGACTTCAACGCCTGGAATGAGGAGTGGGGGAGCGCGCGCACCACCCGGAAGGGGCAGGAGCTCCTGAGCGTGGTGGAGCAGCTGGCGCTGCATACGCTGAACCGCGGCAACGTGCCCACGTTTAAGGGCAACGGGGTTGCGCGGGAAAGCGTTATCGACGTTTCTTTTGCCAGCCAAACTATTGCGCGACCGGACTCCTGGCGCGTGCTCGATCGCTTTTCCAGCAGCGACCATGCCTACGTCCAGTTCCAGGTGGGCGTCCCAGGACAACGTCCCACGCGACGAGGCCAGCAGCAGCAGCGAAGTCGAGACGGGACAGCCAGACACGCCGGGACCCGGTGGAAGACGACGCAATTCGATAACAAGTGCTTCGACATCGCCCTCACATGCGGCCACTTCGAGCAGGTCGCAACTCCGGAGGGGCTGATCGGCGGACTGACCCAGGCGTGCGATGAGATCATGGAGAGAGTACACGGGGCTACTTTCCATCGCAAGCCCCAGGTGTACTGGTGGTCTCCTGAGATCGAGCGCCTGAGGGAGGAATGCGGAGCAGCGGAGGCCGCCCATCGCAGGGCCCAACCTTCGGAGCGTGCGGTGACGTCGGCCAGGCTGCAGGGCTGTCGACGATTGCTGCAGGCCGCCATTCACAGCAGTAAGGAAGACAGTATGCAAGAGCTGATCGATGGGGTCGAAGCCGAGGTGTTCGGACTCGGTTACAAGGTTGTTCGAGCAAAACTACGTAACAGGGCACCACCGGAAACGGACCGAGCCGTACTAGGTCCGATCGTCGAAGCCTTGTTCCCGGACCATCCGGCATTTGAGTGGCCGGACATCGGCGCGTGCAGCGAGGCTCTGAGGCCGGTCACGACCTCGGAAATTCTTTCGTTGGCCGAGCGGATGGCCACCTCCAAGGCGCCAGGGCTGGACGGCATCCCGAATGCCGCAGTGAAGGCGGCAATGCGGAAGCACCCGGAGGTCTTCGCCAAGGTGTACAATCAGCTGCTAGAGCGAGGGGAGTTTCCTGCGGCATGGAAGGAGGCACGCCTTGTGTTGGTCACGAAGCCAGGTAAGCCGCCGGGCGATCCGTCGTCGCACCGCCCGCTGCTAATGCTGGGAGCAGTCGCCAAGGGGTTCGAACGGCTGATCTTAGATCGGCTGAACGACCACTTGGAGGACAGCGATGCTCCTCGCCTGTCAGCAAGGCAGTACGGGTTCCGGCGCGGTCGCTCCACGCTTCAGGCCATTGAGCGGGTGATAGAGCGAGGACAACACGCGAGGACGTTTCACCGCACCAACCAGCGGGATCCTCGATGTCTGGTGGTGGCAGCACTGGACGTCAGGAAC
>NW_026525903.1:67500-72500 GCF_943734725.1 Anopheles marshallii | reverse complement strand
GAATAAATTCCGTTCTCAGCATCGTTGGCTATAATCGGGCAATTTACGGGCTTGCAATCCTCTCCTTTCCATGACTACCGGAGCAGTCTGGAATGTGTGTTTCCAGCAATCCAACACTATGTGAGCTATTCCAATCTATGCGTCCAACTGGTGAACATTATGTTGTGAAGGCGAGCTCCACTGTACTTACCACCGGGTATGGTGTTCGTACAACCATCAGTAAACATGTGAACCAACGACGATCGAAGGAATAAATTCCGTTCTCAGCATCGTTGGCTATGATCGGGCAATTTACGGGCTTGCAATCCTCCTATGCACCTGGCAATGTATGGTAGTGTTTCCTGCTGCTTTCCTGATTTGGATGTGTACCATGGCCTTTATCAGGCACTCTCTACTAGCTCCGGAATCGAACCCTGATTCCCGCTTCCCGTCACAACCATGGTAGTCCTCTACACTACCATCAATAGTTGATGGGGCACAGTCAAGTGAAAGATCGGTACCAGACTTCAACTCAATCGGCCGATTGGTTTAACTAATAAGTGCACCGGTCCTACCACCTTCAGAAGCAGCATTCCCGGCCTGTTGCATGTATTAGCTCTGGTTTTCATCAATCTTCCCCTGCTGTGTTATACTGAGCTTATGCGGTTTCTCGATTGTCGTGCAAAGTGTGTTATCACACATACCCAATATGCTCAACTCTCATGTTCGTTTGACGCACCAAACTTTATTAGTGATGCACCACACAACAGGTTTTAATATACGCGATCGTGTGTGTTTCAGTGTGAACTTGGTGCGCCAAGTCCATTTGTGATGCATCACTTAGCTAACCATCTTTCGGGACTGTTTAGGGTATGTGCTCCTCCACATCTATGCTTACTCGTACACATTCTCTGTCAATAGGTTTAAGATCGGGCATTCTACCATATCATTGCCTTAATGCTTTCAAATCAAGGCTACCAGGGTAGCCTAATTGCGTTCGAAACTCAACTTGTGAGCTGTCGGCCCTAGAAGTTTTTTAGGCTGCTAGGACCTCTCTCTATATTTTGCCTTTGGACTTCTCGAAGCTCAACTTGTGAGCAGTTCCATGCACCACTACCCGTATCTCTTAGCTTAGTTCTAGCCATGTGCGTTCAAAGCTCAACGTTAAGCTGTGTCCTGCACCACAATCGTTATATAATAAGCTTATCTCTAAGCTTTTTTGCGTTCAATGCTCAACGTTAAGCTATCCCTTCGCTTAGAACCTCGCTCTACATTTTGCCTTTGGACTTCTCGAAGCTCAACTTGTGAGCAGTTCCATGCACCACTATAGGTATCTCTTAGCTTAGTTCTAGCCATGTGCGTTCAAAGCTCAACGTTAAGCGGCCTCATGCACCACAACCCTTGTATCTTAAGCTTATCTCTAAGCTTTTTTGCGTTCAATGCTCAACGTTAAGCTATCCCTTCGCTTAGAACCTCGCTCTATATTCAACTTTCAGATACCTCAAAGCTCAACTTATGTGGTCTGCTATTGCTCTTGAACGGGTACAATATCTGACAGAGGGGGGTTTTTGGCCCAAATTATGCATTATTAGTTTAACCTCCGTCGCAGAACCACATTTGACCAGGTCGAGAAAAAAATTTTTTCGTGACGACCTGGTCCCCCATAGTAGGGAATGAACATGACATCTTAACCATATTTGACCATTTTCAAATTTCTCGTCGCGGAATCATGACTTTACTAGTAAAATTTGTTCCGGGTAGGGACCTCCCATACAAAATTTTCATCGCTCCAAAAGTGATTTCGTTTCAC
Organism: Anopheles marshallii; assembly: GCF_943734725.1. NCBI lineage: Eukaryota > Metazoa > Arthropoda > Insecta > Diptera > Culicidae > Anopheles > Anopheles marshallii. Next base: position 70,711 of record NW_026525903.1, on the reverse strand, counting down.
TTTTCAACATTTACAAGGTCCATAAATCATGTTTTGAGACGATATGGAAAAAAAAATTTTTTGCCCGTCTCGACCAACTCGACCGATGGTGACCACAGCAGGGTGCTCCATACAAATTTTCCTTATGTGGAATTTTCAGTGTAAAATAAGGTTTCTCCAATCGATCGCGGGTTTCACTTTTCATCATTTGCTAGGTCTAACTATGATGTTTTGAGTGGTCCCGCAAAAATTTTTTCTCTTGGCCAGTCGACCCTTTCGTCCATGTCGGTGTGTTCTGCAGTAGGGTGCTCCATACAAATTTTCCTTATGTGGAATTTTTCAGTGTAAAATAAGGTTTCTCCAATCGATCGCGGGTTTCACTTTTCATCATTTGCTAGGTCTAACTATGATGTTTTGAGTGGTCCCGCAAAAATTTTTTCTTGGACCGGGCCTTCCTTCCCGGCCCTGTCGGTGTGCTCTGCAGTAGGGTGCTCCATACAAATTTTCCTTATGTGGAATTTTTCAGTGTAAAATAAGGTTTCTCCAATCGATCGCGGGTTTCACTTTTCATCATTTGCTAGGTCTAACTATGATGTTTTGAGTGGTCCCGCAAAAATTTTTTCTTGGACCGGGCCTTCCTTCCCGGCCCTGTCGGTGTGCTCTGCAGTAGGGTGCTCCATACAAATTTTCCTTATGTGGAATTTTTCAGTGTAAAATAAGGTTTCTCCAATCGATCACGGGTTTCACTTTTCATCATTTGCTAGGTCTAACTATGATGTTTTGAGTGGTCCCGCAAAAATTTTTTCTTGGACCGGGCCTTCCTTCCCGGCCCTGTCGGTGTGTTCTGCAGTAGGGTGCTCCATACAAATTTTCCTTATGTGGAATTTTTCAGTGTAAAATAAGGTTTCTCCAATCGATCGCGGGTTTCACTTTTCATCATTTGCTAGGTCTAACTATGATGTTTTGAGTGGTCCCGCAAAAATTTTTTCTCTTGGCCAGTCGACCCTTTCGTCCATGTCGGTGTGCTCTGCAGTAGGGTGCTCCAACCAAGTTTTCCTAATGAAAGTTTTTCGTGGTTTCGTGTGAGTTAAAAACTCCGGAACTTGGCTTATTTTCACCATAATTTCCACATATGGTGACCAACTCAATAAACGTTTTGTGCGTATCCTATGGACAGTTTTTCGCGTTCAACTTGGTGAACTAGGGTTGTTTTCCCGAAGGGTAGAAAAATCTGGACTTAGCCAAATTTTGAAATCTCCAACCAATCTTGGCCTGTTAGATTATCTTGGTTGGGTTGCTATGGGCTGCTACGGCCTACTTGATAGGCAATGTTTCAACTCTTGGAAGCTTTCGTGGTTGTTTAGAACTGTCCATGGCCTTCTTGATAGAAATGGCTTATGGTGGCCATGGACTTAGCAACATTTTGAGATCCAATCTTGGCCTGTTAGAGTATCTTGGTTGGTTTGCTATGGGCTGGTACGGCCTACTTGATAGGCAATGTTTCAACTCTTGGAAGCTTTCGTGGTTGCTAAGCACTGTCCATGGCCTTCTTGATAGAAATGGCTTATGGTGGCCATGGACTTAGCAACATTTTGAGATCCAATCTTGGCCTGTTAGAGTATCTTGGTTGGTTTGCTATGGGCTGGTACGGCCTACTTGATAGGCAATGTTTCAACTCTTGGAAGCTTTCGTGGTTGCTAAGCACTGTCCATGGCCTTCTTGATAGAAATGGCTTATGGTGGCCATGGACTTAGCCAAATTTTGAAGTCTCCAACCAATCTTGGCCTGTTAGAGTATCTTGGTTGGGTTGCTATGGGCTGCTACGGCCTACTTGATAGGCAATGTTTCAACTCTTGGAAGCTTTCGTGGTTGCTAAGCACTGTCCATGGCCTTCTTGATAGAAATGGCTTATGGTGGCCATGGACTTAGCCAAATTTTGAAGTCTCCAACCAATCTTGGCCTGTTAGAGTATCTTGGTTGGGTTGCTATGGGCTGCTACGGCCTACTTGATAGGCAATGTTTCAACTCTTGGAAGCTTTCGTGGTTGCTAAGCACTGTCCATGGCCTTCTTGATAGAAATGGCTTATGGTGGCCATGGACTTAGCCAAATTTTGAAGTCTCCAACCAATCTTGGCCTGTTAGATTATCTTGGTTGGTTTGCTATGGGCTGGTACGGCCTACTTGATAGGCAATGTTTCAACTCTTGGAAGCTTTCGTGGTTGCTTAGGATAAAAACCCCGACGAGAAAGGTTTCCCGGACTTATAAAAATAACCGATTAGCCCCAAGGACACATCTTCCTTGAAAGGCTAATCATGCACCACACACCACACCACCCATAGGCTTGCAAGCAGCACTCTTGTCGAGTGCAGCAAGCCTATGCTCACATCAACTACCGTACACGTACCACCATAGGCTTGCAAGCAGCACTCTTGTCGAGTGCAGCAAGCCTATGCTCATCAACTACCATACGTACCACCACAGCCTTGCAAGCAGCACTCTTGTCGAGTGCAGCAAGCCTATACTCCACGAACTAACCACTTCACCACCAAGCATGGGTCGCCTGAGAGGATCGATGCGAACGCATCTCTACAACTCGCAGCTCCCAGCCTGTAGTCCCGTCGTTTGCGGGCGGTCGAAGGTGTCGAAACTAGTTGTATCCACGGTCGACGGGAGCACAGCCACCAGGGTTCCCTGTGATAAGGTACTTCCACGTGCAGCGTGCACCCGCCCGTTGCGGCTCAGTCTAGTGCTATAGCGGGGATGAGACGGCAGTGTGCACGGGGCAGCACCGACGGATCTCAGAGGGTTGTTAAGCCCGCTAGCTTCCGATCACCTAATGGGTTTATGATGCGCTATCAGCTCGGATTGGATACGACCTTAGAGGCGTTCAGGCATAATCCAGCGGACGTAGCGTCATACCAAAGTCCGGTCGAACTAGTATTGAGCCAGTGGTCCGTACCTGTGGTTCCTCTCGTACTGCACAGGAATTCCGTTAAGATAGCAGCATACAGCACACACCAGTAGGGTAAAACTAACCTGTCTCACGACGGTCTAAACCCAGCTCACGTTCCCTTGAAAGGGTGAACAATCCTACGCTTGGTGAATTTTGCTTCACAATGATAGGAAGAGCCGACATCGAAGGATCAATAAGCCACGTCGCTATGAACGCTTGGCGGCCACAAGCCAGTTATCCCTGTCTGGGCCCAACCCTGTGGAACGCGATGTACGACG
>NW_026525903.1:50000-57500 GCF_943734725.1 Anopheles marshallii | reverse complement strand
TCTCTACTAGCTCCGGAATCGAACCCTGATTCCCGCTTCCCGTCACAACCATGGTAGTCCTCTACACTACCATCAATAGTTGATGGGGCACAGTCAAGTGAAAGATCGGTACCAGACTTCAACTCAATCGGCCGATTGGTTTAACTAATAAGTGCACCGGTCCTACCACCTTCAGAAGCAGCATTCCCGACCTGTTGCATGTATTAGCTCTGGTTTTCATCAATCTTCCCCTGCTGTGTTATACTGAGCTTATGCGGTTTCTCGATTGTCGTGCAAAGTGTGTTATCACACATACCCAATATGCTCAACTCTCATGTTCGTTTGACGCACCAAACTTTATTAGTGATGCACCACACAACAGGTTTTAATATACGCGATCGTGTGTGTTTCAGTGTGAACTTGGTGCGCCAAGTCCATTTGTGATGCATCACTTAGCTAACCATCTTTCGGGACTGTTTAGGGTATGTGCTCCTCCACATCTATGCTTACTCGTACACATTCTCTGTCAATAGGTTTAAGATCGGGCATTCTACCATATCATTGCCTTAATGCTTTCAAATCAAGGCTACCAGGGTAGCCTAATTGCGTTCGAAACTCAACTTGTGAGCTGTCGGCCCTAGAAGTTTTTTAGGCTGCTAGGACCTCTCTCTATATTTTGCCTTTGGACTTCTCGAAGCTCAACTTGTGAGCAGTTCCATGCACCACTACCCGTATCTCTTAGCTTAGTTCTAGCCATGTGCGTTCAAAGCTCAACGTTAAGCTGTGTCCTGCACCACAATCGTTATATAATAAGCTTATCTCTAAGCTTTTTTGCGTTCAATGCTCAACGTTAAGCTATCCCTTCGCTTAGAACCTCGCTCTACATTTTGCCTTTGGACTTCTCGAAGCTCAACTTGTGAGCAGTTCCATGCACCACTATAGGTATCTCTTAGCTTAGTTCTAGCCATGTGCGTTCAAAGCTCAACGTTAAGCGGCCTCATGCACCACAACCCTTGTATCTTAAGCTTATCTCTAAGCTTTTTTGCGTTCAATGCTCAACGTTAAGCTATCCCTTCGCTTAGAACCTCGCTCTATATTCAACTTTCAGATACCTCAAAGCTCAACTTATGTGGTCTGCTATTGCTCTTGAACGGGTACAATATCTGGCAGAGGGGGGTTTTTGGCCCAAAATATGCAATATTAGTTTAACCTCGGCCGCAGAACCACATTTGACCAGGTCGAGAAAAAAATTTTTTCGTGACGACCTGGTCCCCCATAGTAGGGAATGAACATGACATCTTAACCATATTTGACCATTTTCAAATTTCTCGTCGCGGAATGATGACTTTACTAGTAAAATTTGTTCCGGGTAGGGACCTCCCATACAAAATTTTCATCGCTCCAAAAGTGATTTTGTTTCACTTTTCAACATTTACAAGGTCCATAAATCATGTTTTGAGACGATATGGAAAAAAAAATTTTTTGCCCGTCTCGACCAACTCGACCGATGGTGACCACAGTAGGGTGCTCCATACAAATTTTGCTTATGTGAAATTTTTCAGTGTAAAATAAGGTTTCTCCAATCGATCGCGGGTTTCACTTTTCATCATTTGCTAGGTCTAACTATGATGTTTTGAGTGGTCCCGCAAAAATTTTTTCTTGGACCGGGCCGTCCTTCCCGGCCCTGTCGGTGTGCTCTGCAGTAGGGTGCTCCATACAAATTTTCCTTATGTGGAATTTTTCAGTGTAAAATAAGGTTTCTCCAATCGATCGCGGGTTTCACTTTTCATCATTTGCTAGGTCTAACTATGATGTTTTGAGTGGTCCCGCAAAAATTTTTTCTTGGACCGGGCCTTCCTTCCCGGCCCTGTCGGTGTGCTCTGCAGTAGGGTGCTCCATACAAATTTTCCTTATGTGGAATTTTTCAGTGTAAAATAAGGTTTCTCCAATCGATCGCGGGTTTCACTTTTCATCATTTGCTAGGTCTAACTATGATGTTTTGAGTGGTCCCGCAAAAATTTTTTCTTGGACCGGGCCTTCCTTCCCGGCCCTGTCGGTGTGCTCTGCAGTAGGGTGCTCCATACAAATTTTCCTTATGTGGAATTTTTCAGTGTAAAATAAGGTTTCTCCAATCGATCGCGGGTTTCACTTTTCATCATTTGCTAGGTCTAACTATGATGTTTTGAGTGGTCCCGCAAAATTTTTTTCTTGGACCGGGCCTTCCTTCCCGGCCCTGTCGGTGTGCTCTGCAGTAGGGTGCTCCATACAAATTTTCCTTATGTGGAATTTTTCAGTGTAAAATAAGGTTTCTCCAATCGATCGCGGGTTTCACTTTTCATCATTTGCTAGGTCTAACTATGATGTTTTGAGTGGTCCCGCAAAAATTTTTTCTTGGACCGGGCCTTCCTTCCCGGCCCTGTCGGTGTGCTCTGCAGTAGGGTGCTCCATACAAATTTTCCTTATGTGGAATTTTTCAGTGTAAAATAAGGTTTCTCCAATCGATCGCGGGTTTCACTTTTCATCATTTGCTAGGTCTAACTATGATGTTTTGAGTGGTCCCGCAAAAATTTTTTCTTGGACCGGGCCTTCCTTCCCGGCCCTGTCGGTGTGCTCTGCAGTAGGGTGCTCCATACAAATTTTCCTTATGTGGAATTTTTCAGTGTAAAATAAGGTTTCTCCAATCGATCGCGGGTTTCACTTTTCATCATTTGCTAGGTCTAACTATGATGTTTTGAGTGGTCCCGCAAAATTTTTTTCTTGGACCGGGCCTTCCTTCCCGGCCCTGTCGGTGTGCTCTGCAGTAGGGTGCTCCATACAAATTTTCCTTATGTGGAATTTTTCAGTGTAAAATAAGGTTTCTCCAATCGATCGCGGGTTTCACTTTTCATCATTTGCTAGGTCTAACTATGATGTTTTGAGTGGTCCCGCAAAAATTTTTTCTTGGACCGGGCCTTCCTTCCCGGCCCTGTCGGTGTGCTCTGCAGTAGGGTGCTCCATACAAATTTTCCTTATGTGGAATTTTTCAGTGTAAAATAAGGTTTCTCCAATCGATCGCGGGTTTCACTTTTCATCATTTGCTAGGTCTAACTATGATGTTTTGAGTGGTCCCGCAAAAATTTTTTCTTGGACCGGGCCTTCCTTCCCGGCCCTGTCGGTGTGCTCTGCAGTAGGGTGCTCCATACAAATTTTCCTTATGTGGAATTTTTCAGTGTAAAATAAGGTTTCTCCAATCGATCGCGGGTTTCACTTTTCATCATTTGCTAGGTCTAACTATGATGTTTTGAGTGGTCCCGCAAAAATTTTTTCTTGGACCGGGCCTTCCTTCCCGGCCCTGTCGGTGTGCTCTGCAGTAGGGTGCTCCATACAAATTTTCCTTATGTGGAATTTTTCAGTGTAAAATAAGGTTTCTCCAATCGATCGCGGGTTTCACTTTTCATCATTTGCTAGGTCTAACTATGATGTTTTGAGTGGTCCCGCAAAAATTTTTTCTTGGACCGGGCCTTCCTTCCCGGCCCTGTCGGTGTGCTCTGCAGTAGGGTGCTCCATACAAATTTTCCTTATGTGGAATTTTTCAGTGTAAAATAAGGTTTCTCCAATCGATCGCGGGTTTCACTTTTCATCATTTGCTAGGTCTAACTATGATGTTTTGAGTGGTCCCGCAAAAATTTTTTCTTGGACCGGGCCTTCCTTCCCGGCCCTGTCGGTGTGCTCTGCAGTAGGGTGCTCCATACAAATTTTCCTTATGTGGAATTTTTCAGTGTAAAATAAGGTTTCTCCAATCGATCGCGGGTTTCACTTTTCATCATTTGCTAGGTCTAACTATGATGTTTTGAGTGGTCCCGCAAAAATTTTTTCTTGGACCGGGCCTTCCTTCCCGGCCCTGTCGGTGTGCTCTGCAGTAGGGTGCTCCATACAAATTTTCCTTATGTGGAATTTTTCAGTGTAAAATAAGGTTTCTCCAATCGATCGCGGGTTTCACTTTTCATCATTTGCTAGGTCTAACTATGATGTTTTGAGTGGTCCCGCAAAAATTTTTTCTTGGACCGGGCCTTCCTTCCCGGCCCTGTCGGTGTGCTCTGCAGTAGGGTGCTCCATACAAATTTTCCTTATGTGGAATTTTTCAGTGTAAAATAAGGTTTCTCCAATCGATCGCGGGTTTCACTTTTCATCATTTGCTAGGTCTAACTATGATGTTTTGAGTGGTCCCGCAAAAATTTTTTCTTGGACCGGGCCTTCCTTCCCGGCCCTGTCGGTGTGCTCTGCAGTAGGGTGCTCCATACAAATTTTCCTTATGTGGAATTTTTCAGTGTAAAATAAGGTTTCTCCAATCGATCGCGGGTTTCACTTTTCATCATTTGCTAGGTCTAACTATGATGTTTTGAGTGGTCCCGCAAAAATTTTTTCTTGGACCGGGCCTTCCTTCCCGGCCCTGTCGGTGTGCTCTGCAGTAGGGTGCTCCATACAAATTTTCCTTATGTGGAATTTTTCAGTGTAAAATAAGGTTTCTCCAATCGATCGCGGGTTTCACTTTTCATCATTTGCTAGGTCTAACTATGATGTTTTGAGTGGTCCCGCAAAAATTTTTTCTTGGACCGGGCCTTCCTTCCCGGCCCTGTCGGTGTGCTCTGCAGTAGGGTGCTCCATACAAATTTTCCTTATGTGGAATTTTTCAGTGTAAAATAAGGTTTCTCCAATCGATCGCGGGTTTCACTTTTCATCATTTGCTAGGTCTAACTATGATGTTTTGAGTGGTCCGGCAAAAATTTTTTCTTGGACCGGGCCTTCCTTCCCGGCCCTGTCGGTGTGCTCTGCAGTAGGGTGCTCCATACAAATTTTCCTTATGTGGAATTTTTCAGTGTAAAATAAGGTTTCTCCAATCGATCGCGGGTTTCACTTTTCATCATTTGCTAGGTCTAACTATGATGTTTTGAGTGGTCCCGCAAAAATTTTTTCTTGGACCGGGCCTTCCTTCCCGGCCCTGTCGGTGTGCTCTGCAGTAGGGTGCTCCATACAAATTTTCCTTATGTGGAATTTTTCAGTGTAAAATAAGGTTTCTCCAATCGATCGCGGGTTTCACTTTTCATCATTTGCTAGGTCTAACTATGATGTTTTGAGTGGTCCCGCAAAAATTTTTTCTTGGACCGGGCCTTCCTTCCCGGCCCTGTCGGTGTGCTCTGCAGTAGGGTGCTCCATACAAATTTTCCTTATGTGGAATTTTTCAGTGTAAAATAAGGTTTCTCCAATCGATCGCGGGTTTCACTTTTCATCATTTGCTAGGTCTAACTATGATGTTTTGAGTGGTCCCGCAAAAATTTTTTCTTGGACCGGGCCTTCCTTCCCGGCCCTGTCGGTGTGCTCTGCAGTAGGGTGCTCCATACAAATTTTCCTTATGTGGAATTTTTCAGTGTAAAATAAGGTTTCTCCAATCGATCGCGGGTTTCACTTTTCATCATTTGCTAGGTCTAACTATGATGTTTTGAGTGGTCCCGCAAAAATTTTTTCTTGGACCGGGCCTTCCTTCCCGGCCCTGTCGGTGTGCTCTGCAGTAGGGTGCTCCATACAAATTTTCCTTATGTGGAATTTTTCAGTGTAAAATAAGGTTTCTCCAATCGATCGCGGGTTTCACTTTTCATCATTTGCTAGGTCTAACTATGATGTTTTGAGTGGTCCCGCAAAAATTTTTTCTCTTGGCCAGTCGACCCTTTCGTCCATGTCGGTGTGCTCTGCAGTAGGGTGCTCCATACAAATTTTGCTTATGTGGAATTTTTCAGTGTAAAATAAGGTTTCTCCAATCGATCGCGGGTTTCACTTTTCATCATTTGCTAGGTCTAACTATGATGTTTTGAGTGGTCCCGCAAAAATTTTTTCTCTTGGCCAGTCGACCCTTTCGTCCATGTCGGTGTGTTCTGCAGTAGGGTGCTCCAACCAAGTTTTCCTAATGAAAGTTTTTCGTGGTTTCGTGTGAGTTAAAAACTCCGGAACTTGGCTTATTTTCACCATAATTTCCACATATGGTGACCAACTCAATAAACGTTTTGTGCGTATCCTATGGACAGTTTTTCGCGTTCAACTTGGTGAACTAGGGTTGTTTTCCCGAAGGGTAAAAAAATCTGGACTTAGCCAAATTTTGAAATCTCCAACCAATCTTGGCCTGTTAGATTATCTTGGTTGGGTTGCTATGGGCTGCTACGGCCTACTTGATAGGCAATGTTTCAACTCTTGGAAGCTTTCGTGGTTGTTTAGAACTGTCCATGGCCTTCTTGATAGAAATGGCTTATCGTGGCCATGGACTTAGCAACATTTTGAGATCCAATCTTGGCCTGTTAGATTATCTTGGTTGGTTTGCTATGGGCTGGTACGGCCTACTTGATAGGCAATGTTTCAACTCTTGGAAGCTTTCGTGGTTGCTAAGCACTGTCCATGGCCTTCTAGATAGAAATGGCTTATGGTGGCCATGGACTTAGCAAAATTTTGAATTCTCCAACCAATCTTGGCCTGTTAGATTATCTTGGTTGGGTTGCTATGGGCCGGTACGGCCTACTTGATAGGCAATGTTTCAACTCTTGGGCGCTTTCGTGGTTGCTAAGCACTGTCCATGGCCTTCTTGATAGAAATGGCTTATGGTGGCCATGGACTTAGCAAAATTTTGAAATCTCCAACCAATCTTGGCCTGTTAGAGTATCTTGGTTGGGTTGCTATGGGCTGGTACGGCCTACTTGATAGGCAATGTTTCAACTCTTGGGCGCTTTCGTGGTTGCTAAGCACTGTTCGTGGCCTTCTTGATAGAAATGGCTTATGGTGGCCATGGACTTAGCAAAATTTTGAAATCTCCAACCAATCTTGGCCTGTTAGATTATCTTGGTTGGTTTGCTATGGGCTGCTACGGCCTACTTGATAGGCAATGTTTCAACTCTTGGAAGCTTTCGTGGTTGCTAAGCACTGTTCGTGGCCTTCTTGATAGAAATGGCTTATGGTGGCCATGGACTTAGCAAAATTTTGAAATCTCCAACCAATCTTGGCCTGTTAGAGTATCTTGGTTGGGTTGCTATGGGCTGGTACGGCCTACTTGATAGGCAATGTTTCAACTCTTGGAAGCTTTCGTGGTTGCTAAGCACTGTCCATGGCCTTCTTGATAGAAATGGCTTATGGTGGCCATGGACTTAGCCAAATTTTGAAATCTCCAACCAATCTTGGCCTGTTAGAGTATCTTGGTTGGTTTGCTATGGGCTGCTACGGCCTACTTGATAGGCAATGTTTCAACTCTTGGAAGCTTTCGTGGTTGCTAAGCACAGTTCGTGGCCTTCTTGATAGAAATGGCTTATGGTGGCCATGGACTTAGCCAAATTTTGAAATCTCCAACCAATCTTGGCCTGTTAGATTATCTTGGTTGGTTTGCTATGGGCTGGTACGGCCTACTTGATAGGCAATGTTTCAACTCTTGGAAGCTTTCGTGGTTGCTAAGCACAGTTCGTGGCCTTCTTGATAGAAATGGCTTATGGTGGCCATGGACTTAGCCAAATT
>NW_026525903.1:35000-45000 GCF_943734725.1 Anopheles marshallii | reverse complement strand
TTGCGTCGCAGGCGGTTGTCATGGCCTGAGTCAGCTCGTCCGCCAAGAGAGTGCGGTTGTGGATGTCCAGTGACCCCAGGATTTCAACGAAGAGATCTTTGTTGAAGTACCGGGTCGCCCATCTCCTTTCCGTCGCTTGCTGTGCGCTCTGTCCCAGGTTGTGCTGTGCCGTCGTCCGCTCGACCGTGAACTTGATGGTGTTGTGGTCGCTCGGATTTTCGTCGCAGACTCGCCAGTTGTTGTCTCCCACGAGCGACGGGCTGCAGAAGGATACATCGACGATTGAGCTGCGACCGCTGTGGCTAATCCAAGTTGGTTGGTTGCCCTGATTCAACAGGACCAGCCCTAGCGAAGCTGCAGCATCCATCACGACGGCTCCCCTGTGCACCCGTTCTCCATCGTTGTTTCGGCGTTCCATTCCCCAGGCTCCTGACCAGGCGTTGACATCACCGCCGATCACGGTGTCCCGGTTCCGCGGTATCACCGACGCAATCTCGGTCCATTTGCGTCGGAAATCCTCTACAGACGAATCGGGACCCACGGGAGGTAGGTAGACGGAGCAAAAAACGATGCCTCGCATCTCGACCGCGACGAAACAATCCCGTCGGTTCTCGATGATACGTTGGATGGGGTACTTTCCTGTCGATACTGCTGCCACTTTGCCCGTCGGATCCGCGACCCAGTTGCCGTTGTTCTCGGGAATCCGGTATGGGTCCGAGATCAACACTATGTCGCAGCCTTCTGACCGGGCCGTTTGCAGCAGCATATCCTGGGCCAGCTGGCAGTGGTTGAGGTTCTGCTGAAGAATTTTAATCATTACGCGGCCGGTTGATTACCCCTTCTCTTGCGTGGCGGCAGTTGCGCTGGCCGAACGAGTGCCCGATTGCTTCCGGGCCCTTACAGACGAGGCATTTCCGCTCCTTACTGCATGGTCCTGAGTGCTTGGGCTCTGCACAGCGATGGCATCTGCTGGACCGATCCTTCCCGCGGCAGTTCGTTGCCGTGTGGCCGTACTCGTAGCACCGGTAGCATTGACGCTTGGTTTCCACCTTCTTCAGCCTACAGCACCGACTGAGCCCTACGACGTGTTGTTTTTCCAGCACCTCCGCCGTCACCGCCGCTTCCGGGCATCCGAAGAATGCGACCAACGTACCGTAATTCGACTTAACGGTCGTTACCTGGTCCGCATACAGCGTCACTCCCAGGGCGGTGCTAAGATCCGTGGCGATTTCTGCGCTGGTGCAGCTAGGCGGTATATTAGTGCAGGTTAGCCGTGTAGTGGGGGTCCGTGGTCGGGCTTTCGCTTTGCCGTCGAGTGCCGCGGACACCTTTCTCCACATGTCGAGCGTTTCGGTGTGCGTTTTGCAGGACAATTCCAGGAGAAGATTCCCTTGGAAGTTCATCCTGACTCGCTCCACCACCTGCCTGTCCTCGCCGAGTTTTTCCTTCAGAGTCCGCATTATATCGTCCGGCATGGTGTCGTTAATCGCCTCTAGCTCTAGAGCGTCCGGTACTCTGTGCTTTTTGGGCTGTTTCGGTTGCTGCTGGTGCTCCGGCTGTTGCTGTTGCTGCTTTGCTGCTCCTTGTGCCGCTGCCTCCTGCTTCCGCTGCTTCCTTCGTGCCCGACGTTTCGCGTTTTTGCTCAGAACCTTTGTCCATCCGGGTTCCGGTGCCTGGGTTTGGTCCGTCTCTTGTCCGTTGCTGTCGGTCGTGGTCTTGTTCTTGTTCCGTATCCGTTTACGTTTGTTGTTCTTTTTGTTGGTCTTGGATGTTTCTGTTGTGTTAGAGGTGTGTGTTTCTGTGTGTGGAGTATCTGTTGTGTTAGAGGTGTGTGTTTCTGTGTGTGGAGTATTGGTTGTGTTAGAGGTGTGTGTTTCTGTGTGTGGAGTATTGGTTGTGTTAGAGGTGTGTGTTTCTGTGTGTGGAGTATCTGTTGTGTTAGAGGTGTGTGTTTCTGTGTGAGGAGTATTGGTTGTGTTAGAGGTGTGTGTTTCTGTGTGTGGAGTATCTGTTGTGTTAGAGGTGTGTGTTTCTGTGTGTGGAGTATTGGTTGTGTTAGAGGTGTGTGTTTCTGTGTGTGGAGTATTGGTTGTGTTAGAGGTGTGTGTTTCTGTGTGAGGAGTATTGGTTGTGTTAGAGGTGTGTGTTTCTGTGTGTGGAGTATCTGTTGTGTTAGAGGTGTGTGTTTCTGTGTGTGGAGTATTGGTTGTGTTAGAGGTGTGTGTTTCTGTGTGTGGAGTATCTGTTGTGTTAGAGGTGTGTGTTTCTGTGTGAGGAGTATTGGTTGTGGCGTCCTGCTGAGGGCTGTCCGTTGTTTGGACAACGTCGGCTGTTCCGTCGGTTTGGGTGGCTTGGTCTTGTGTATTGTGTGCTTTGTCCGGAAGGTTGTCCGGAAGGTCTTCGTACAAGTCGTCCATGATGTTCATGTTGGCTTTAAGGAGGATTTTTAACATCTGAAATTTGCTCTGCTGTCCCTGATGGTGAGAGGATTCCGTCTGTGTGTCTGTGTCGCGTTTTTCCGTATGGTGTTTGTCAGATTGTCCCTGGATCCTGGCAAGCGCGGCCAGGACTGAGCCGATGACATCCTCCCAGTCCCGTGGCAGAGTGGCAAAGCCCTTTGTCCTCTGGCCGTCTCGTATTGTACGCATGAAGCCAGTTAACAGTGAGCGCGCCTCCTCCACCGGTTCCGCTGGTCTGCCACCGTCTGGACACTGAGTTGACACGGTTTCTGTGCTGCACCCGACCGATGGTGCGCCTGGCAGACCCGCACATTCCTCGATGACCGGCTGCAGTGACGACCGCCTAGTCAAGCCCGTTCCAACCTTCGAAACTCTTTTCGATGGTGCGGTAGCAACCGCGAGTGGAGGGGCTGATGCGGTCGACAAAGAGCCTAGTGTCATTCGCCGAGTAAACAGGGTCTCTTGTCTGGCTGTCATCTTCGGGGGGTCAGATAGCCGTTGGGTGGTCTTCCGGTGCGATGTCATGGTCGCCGATAGTCGGGACTGCGAGGTGCTGCGTGTTATTATGGGCATGATTAGTTGTCTAGGAGCGGAATGAGATTCTGTGAGAAGTGCGAGATTGAGAGCTAAAGAGAAGGGGGAAAGCAAGAAGATAAAATCCCTGGAACGAAAAGGGGAGTGTAGTATCGTGATTTAGAAGGAAAGAGGGGTCCTTGTCTGGGAAAGCAGCAAAAGAAAAAGAAGAAAGGAAGAAAGAAAAGGTAAATGAGAACGGAAACCTGAAAAGAAAGAAGAGTGTAGTATCGAATTTGGAGAGGGAATGGGGATTGAGATTCTGTGGAAGAAAGTAGGAGAACTAGAATCTAGAGAAAATAAAGAAAACGAAAATCCTGGAACGAGAGGAGAGTGTAGTATCGTAATTGAAAGAAGGAAAAGGACAAAGGATCTGTAAGGGAAAATAAGAAAACGGGAACTAGGAGAAATAAAGAAAACGAAAATCCTGGAACGAGAGGAGAGTGTAGTATCGTAATTTGGAGAGGGAAGGACAGAGGATCTGTAAGAGAAAATAAGAAAACAGGAACTAGGAGAAATAAAGAAACGAAAATCCTGGGACGAGGAAAGAGTGTAGTATCGTAATTTGGATAGGAAAGGGAGGTCTTGTTTGGGTGAAGAGAAGAAAAGAATATGAGGGAGGAAAAAAGGAAATGGAGAACCGTAATTTCTGAGGAGATTGAGGCCTTTGATTGTGTGAGGGACAATGAAAAGAATATTGGAATGAAGGAGAGAACGGACAGCCTAGAAGAAGAAAGAGTTTTGTATCGAATTTGGAGGGGATAAAGGAAGAGAATTGGTTATATTTGAGTTGGGTGAAAAGGAGAGAATTTGGAAGGACGAGAAGAAAAGAGTAGGAAAGTATCCTTAAAGCTGAAGAGAGTGTGGTATCGGATATGAGGGGGAAAGAATGGCCTTGGTTTGGGTAAATGGGGAGGTGGTGAAAGTGAAAAGATTGGAATATCGCGGAGGCAACTGTTGGAGTATTTAGAATGGAGTTTAGATTAAAATGATTTGGTTGGGAAATACTTTGAGGAATAATCGGAGAAGCGGAATTTTCTAAATAAATTCCGGCTGGAGAGGATTAATAGGCAATTATAATGCCGTCGGGGCTGCACTAATTGATTAATTTCTTTGTTGGGGATAGAGTTGGCAAAGCGGAGGCGATAGAATCATTAAGGAAGGAAGGACAAATGCGTGGATGGGGAAATTAACGAGATGAAGGAGGAAAGGAGACGATGCAAGAATGTGTGCGAAGTAAAGGATTGATAAATGTTTAAAGGTGGCTAGGAGAAAAGAGGATGGTGTGATGGTAGGAACGTATGTTATGTGACAGTGGAAAGAGTGAGAAGTCCTATTATGTACGATATTGGGCCGACGGGGAATTGTCGTTGGCTGGTGTAATAGGTACGTGCACTGGGGCGGTCGTTTAAAGTATAAAGAGGAATGCGAAAGAATGTGCGAAGAGAAGGAATTCTTATGCGTGGCTAAAGTATGTAGGAGGGAAAAGGATAGCGCGATTGTGAGGAACGTATGTTATGTGACGAAGGAGAGAGTGAAAGGTGATGTTATGTACGATATCAGGCCGACGGGGAATTGTCTTTGGCTGATGTGATAGGTACGTGCACTGGGGCGGTCGTTAAAAGTGGAAAGAGGAATGCGAGGGAATGATTAAATAAATTAGATAGATTAGGATAGATAAAGATGATTAAGTTATTCGGAACCGAAGGGAAGAGATCGTGCCGAGGATTGCAAGGCCGTCAGGGAAAATTTATTGAGGCGATTTGGGGATCGTCGGAGTATGATAGGATAGTAGTGAATAATATTTTGTAATGATTGGATTTTATAAAACAAAATTAATTAAGGATGGGAAGGTAAATTTGCCAATGATTTGTAATACAAGATCAGAGAAAATAAAAAGGTCGTCGGTAGAAAGTTGCACTATAAGGGATAAGGCCGTTGAGTGAAGGAGTGAGCAAATTAATTGGATTTTTATTCTGATTGATTGAAATAAATGAGCTGAAGGATTTATTGATATTTTAAAGGAAGAGGAAAGGGGATGGCGTGATGGTAGGAACGTATGTTATGTGAAAGAGGAAGGAGTGAGAAGTCCTATTATGTACGATATTAGGCCGACGGGGGATTGTCGTTGGCTGGTGTAATAGGTACGTGCACTGGGGCGGTCGTTTAAAGTATAAAGAGGAATGCGAAAGAATGTGCGAAGAGAAGGAATTCTTATGCGTAGCTAAAGTATGTAGGAGGAAAAGAGATAGTGCGATTGCGAGGAACGTATGTTATGTGACAAAGGAGAGAGTGAAAAGTAATGTTATGTACGATATTAGGCCGACGGGGAATTGTCTTTGGTTGGTGTAATAGGTACGTGCGCTGGGGCGGTCGTAAAAGTGGAAAGAGGAATGCGAAAGAATGTGCGAAGAGAAGGAATTCTTATGCGTAGCTAAAGTATGTAGGAGGAAAAGAGATAGTGCGATTGCGAGGAACGTATGTTATGTGACAAAGGAGAGAGTGAGAGGTAATGTTATGTACGATATTGGGCCGACGGGGAATTGTCGTTGGTTGGTGTAATAGGTACGTGCGCTGGGGCGGTCGTAAAAGTGGAAAGAGGAATGCGAAAGAATGTGCGAAGAGAAGGAATTCTTATGCGTGGGTAGGAGGAAAAAGGATAGCGCGATTGTGAGGAACGTATGTTATGTGACAAAGGAGAGAGTGAAAGGTAATGTTATGTACGATATCAGGCCGACGGGGAATTGTCTTTGGCTGGTGTGATAGGTACGTGCACTGGGGCGGTCGTTAAAAGTGGAAAGAAGAATGCGAAGGAATGATTAAATAAATTAGATAGATTAGAATTAGATAAAGGTGATTAAATTATTCGGAACCAAAGGTAAGTGATCGTGCCGAGGATTGCAAGGCCGTCGGGGAAAATTTGTTGAGGCGATTTGGGGATCGTCGGAGTATGATAGGATAGTAGTGAATAATATTTTGTAATGATTGGATTTTATAAAACAAAATTAATTAAGGATGGGAAGGTAAATTTGCCAATGATTTGTTATACAAGATCAGAGAAAATAAAAGGCCGTCGGTAGAAAGTTGCACTATAAGGGATAAGGCCGTTGAGTGAAGGAGCGAGCAAATTAATTGGATTTTTATTCTGATTGATTGAAATAAATGAGCTGAAGGATTTATTGATATTTTAAGGAAGAGGAAAGGGGATGGCGTGATGGTAGGAACGTATGTTATGTGAAAGAGGAAGGAGTGAGAAGTCCTATTATGTACGATATTTGGCCGACGGGGGATTGTCGTTGGCTGGTGTAATAGGTACGTGCGATGGGGCGGTCGTGAAAAGTATAAAGAGGAATGCGAAAGAATGTGCGAAGAGAAGGAATTCTTATGCGTGGCTAAAGTATGTAGGAGGAAAAAGGATAGCGCGATTGTGAGGAACGTATGTTATGTGACAAAGGAGAGAGTGAGAGGTAATGTTATGTACGATATTGGGCCGACGGGGAATTGTCGTTGGCTGGTGTAATAGGTACGTGCGCTGGGGCGGTCGTAAAAGTGGAAAGAGGAATGCGAAAGAATGTGCGAAGAGAAGGAATTCTTATGCGTAGCTAAAGTATGTAGGAGGAAAAGAGATAGTGCGATTGTGAGGAACGTATGTTATGTGAAAGAGGAAGGAGTGAGAAGTCCTATTATGTACGATATTAGGCCGACGGGGGATTGTCTTTGGCTGGTGTAATAGGTACGTGCACTGGGGCGATCGTTAAAAGTGGAAAGAAGAATGCGAAGGAATGATTAAATAAATTAAATAGATTAGAATTAGATAAAGGTGATTAAATTATTCGGAACCAAAGGTAAGTGATCGTGCCGAGGATTGCAAGGCCGTCGGGGAAAATTTGTTGAGGCGATTTGAGGGTCGTCGGAGTATGATAGGATAGTAGTAAATAATATTTTGTAATGATTGGATTTTATAGAACAAAATTAATTAAGGATGGGAAGGTTAATTTGCCAATGATTTGTTATACAAGATCAGAGAAAATAAAAAGGCCGTCGGTAGAAAGTTGCACTATGAGGGATAAGGTCGTTGAGTGCAGGAGTAAGCAAGTTAATTGGTTTTTTATTCTGATTGATTGAAATAAATGAGCTGAAGGATTTATTGATATTTTAAATCAAGAGAAGATGTCAAGGTTTACAAGGGAAGGTTTGATAAAGGATTTTTATAAGTCGTTGTGATGATGGAATAATTAATTATTTTATTCATTAATTCAATTAATTAATTAATAATTAATTGAATAATTAGGAGTAATGTGAATAAAATATTCGGGGAATGGAACTGATTAATAGACTAGGTCAGGAATTGCAATTATCCGTTAGGTGAAATTAATATTTGCAAAAGACCGTCGGGGAAACGAGAGGACAACGTAATTATAATTTAAATTGCTCGATTAGATTGAATATAAAGGAATAAAATGTAAGGATAGAGATGGAAATGGAATGGATTACGAGGGCCGTCGGGGAAGTTGATTATCGATAATAAAAATTTTAATTTAATCGGCAATAGTAATTTGAATTTTTACTAAGAAGAAGAACGATTAAGAAATGATTATTTAATTCGACCAACGATCAAATAAAATAGAGCTGGAATAATGAAGGCCGTCAGGGAAAAGTTATATTGATCGATAAAAGGCCGTCTGGGGAAGGATTGAGCAACAGTGTTGGAATTTAATTTAGGTTTAATTCAATTGTATAAAGGGGAAGATTTATTGGAGTGCAAAGGAGGAAGGGGCAATAGAAGGAATTATTGGAAGTTTGATTAATAATCGGGAAATGATTGATCGGGTGTTTAAATTGCCGTCGGCAAAAAAGAAGATCGGTTAATTGGCAAGGAATGAATGGGTTTATTCAGAAAAAATCAGTATTTGGGAGGATAGAAAGAGAGAGAGATTGTTGAGGAGGAATTATGGCGTACGTGACTTTAGAGCCAAGGAAAATGTTAAACCGGGTATGTGTAAAAGTATTTTAGACGTGGGAGTGTGAGAAGTGGAGAATGGAATAACCAACTCAGTTACGCCTCGAATTGTAATATTTTGCAGGTGCGCGAGGGGAGAATATGGAATAGGAGGAACGGCAATGGAAAATACACGATGCGATCGCGGGTGGAATTTAAATGCAGGATGGGAATTGCCCGGTGTGAAAATAATTATCTATGTTACGCCTCGGTTTGGAATATACCGCAGGTACAGTGTGTAAGCGTAGGAATACGAACACGGGGGAAAGCAAATGGTAATACACGGTGCGGTCCGGGGTAGAATTTAAATGGAGAGTAGGGATAACCCGGCAGGTGCGGAAAATAATTATGGCGTACGTGGCAAATTAACCAAAGGGAAATGGATAATATATTGTGGGTTGAACGGCTATTGGTGAAATCGGGGTGTGTTACGTAAAATTATTATTTTGTGGGAGTTTGTGCGAGGGGAAATACGAATAATAAAAATTGCCCGTCTTGGAATAGCCCAGAGGGTGCGAAAAAAAATAACTGTGGTGTGTGTAGTATTTTGAAAGGGGGTGCCTGATTTGAATTGCCGTTAACGGTCGGTTGGGATTATTTGGGAAGATTTTAAGCTCTATCAATAAAATAGAAATACAGTTTAATCGGCAATAGTAATTTGAATTTAATTGAGAAGAAGAACGATTAAGAAATGATAATTTGATTCGACCAACGATCAAATAAAATAGAGCAGGAATAATGAAGGCCGTCGGGGAAAGTTATATTTGATCGATAAAAGGCCGTCTGGGGAAAAAATGAACAACAGTGTTGGAATTTAATTAAGGTATTATTCAATTGTAAAAAAGGAAGTTTTATTGGAGTGCAAAGGAGGAAAAGGCAATAGAAAGAATTAGAATAATCGGAAAAATGATTGATCGGGTGATTGAATTGCCGTCGGCAACAATGAAGATCGGTTAATTGGCAAGGAATGAATGGGTTTATTCAGAAAATTTCAATATTTGAGAGGATAGAAAGAGAGAGAGATTGTTGAGGAGGAATTATGGTGTACGTGACTTTCGGAGCCTTGGAAAAATGTTAAACCGGGTATGTGTAAAAGTATTTTAGACGTGGGAGTGTGAGAAGTGGAGAATGGAATAACCAACTCAGTTACGCCTCGAATTGTAATATTCCGCAGGTGCGCGAGGGAAGAATATGGAATAGGAGGAACGGCAATGGAAAATACACGATGCGGTCGCGGGTGGAATTTAAATGCAGGATGGGAATTGCCCGGTGTGAAAATAATTATCTATGTTACGCCTCGGTTTGGAATATACCGCAGGTACAGTGTGTAAGCGTAGGAATACGAACATGGGGGAAAGCAAATGGTAATACACGGTGCGGTCGGGGGTAGAATTTAAATGGAGAATAGGGATAACCCGGCAGGTGCGGAAAATGATTATGGCGTACGTGGCAAATTAACCAAAGGGAAATGGATAATATATTGTGGGTTGAACGGCTATTGGTGAAATCGGGGTGTGTTACGTAAAATTATTATTTTGTGGGAGTTTGTGCGAGGGGAAATACGAATAATAAAAATTGCCCGTCTTGGAATAGCCCAGAGGGTGCGAAAAAAAATAACTGTGGTGTGTGTGGTATTTTGAAAGGGGGTGCCTGATTTGAATAGCCGTTAACGGTCGGTTGGGATTATTTGGGAAGATTTTAAGCTTTAGCATGCAAGGTTAAAAGGATTCTGCTCGAAGGTCTACGATAATCTATTTTAATTTAAACTATCTTATTATCTAAATATTTGCCGGTTTGATGAGGTGTTAGCGCTGGGAGGATGCTTCGTTGCTCGATGAATAAATCTTCTCGCAGTCGGACGAAACAGCGCTCTGGAGTCCAAACACACACGCAAAAAACACGGCACTGCACTTTCAAGATGGGACTGGTTTGGCTGAAGGCCGTACCAATTTGTGGCCTCTACGCCGTT